>NC_133495.1:426601-460251 GCF_025370935.1 Choristoneura fumiferana | reverse complement strand
AAACAATTGACAAACATTGAGATATATGTACAAAGGCGAACTTATCTTAAGGGATCTCTACCAAGTCAACCTTTGAGTGGATGAAAGCATTTAGTTAAATAGTTGTTCTCTTTACTGTCTTACTTGGCATTAGAGAAAATTAAATCATTAATATAGAGTGCATCTACCATCTGCCTATCCAAATAATTTTGATATCAATAGGTCAAAAAGATTTTGTGGTATAATCAGCAAAAGCTATATGTTGTGTTTTAAACTTTCATAATTCACTTACAATTAATATCACCCGGGACTTAATTTACTCTCACTCAAGTGCAGTCTACTTGTGATCGCAGCTGCCTGCAATTAACCCAGTGATATTAATAAAGGTATTCATTATTAGAAACTTATATTTTATTTGAGCAGAATGATCAACCACTTTAGGACAAAGTATAAGAGAAGTAAGTAAGATATGTGAGTTTACATAACCAATTAATTTAGCAATAACATCCACCTGGAAAAAGATTTCTATTGGTACACAATGGTGTCTAAAAATTAATAGCCCCGATAATTCCGATGTCCGCTAATGTCTATTGCGGTGTGCAAAAGAAGGTACTTACTTTTTTCTGTTTTTTGTGATTCAAAGCGTAAAGCTGTCGTATGAACTGCCGAATATTTGGGGTGATTGATTGACTTATGCCACCTATTATCTAAAATACAAAAGCAAGTATTTGTATTATTAAAAAACGCTTTTTTCCAGTCTATGTTCGTATAACCTATCAAACGAAGAATTTATAAGCTGAAGCTTACCTTGGGAATATATTAGTAAAAAAAGAACTAACTAGATTAAAAATGACTGCATGAAGCAATATTCGCGGGAAATGAATAAAGCATTGTTTTTGTATTCACGGTATTATCGAGTGCCTACCGGTGGAACAAGAAAATGAAAATATCGGACGAAGAAAAGTATTATTTCCCAGCGTATTACACACATATAGGCTAATCCACGATTATTGAGGGAAGTTACAACCGATGCCATTTGTCTTTTCATCCTTGCCAGTCAATAAAATACCATTATATGTGTTTTCAAAACACACAGCATTTATTGAAGAAGCGTCTATAATTTTTTATCAAAAACCATGTTAAAGAGTAAAAACGCCTTTACCTTTGTATGAAGTTACCGTTTCCTCTTGCTTGTCATACTCACACGCAGCAGAGCGTGCTGTAAAAACGCTCCCAAAAAGGCGCGCAACTGTCATCTGTCACTCATAGCGTATAATTTTTTTCACACGCCATGTTCAAAAAAAAATCTTTTCATCAAAATTAATAGAAAAGAGAGTGAATAGATAGTGATATCGTGTATAAGTGTTACCAAGGTGTTGTTGGATAACAGGTGAGTCGATATTTCTCACTAGAATGAGTAAAGAAGGCGGGGAGGACGACATTGCTAGCGTCGTTAGTGACCGGTCAGAAGAATGAGTTGCTTCGGGCGAAGAACGCAATCCCGGCGCCACTTGAGTGGCTTAAATGGTCAGAGTGAGTCTTCGTCGTCTTCGGAAGACGACGAGGGCTCCTCATCGCTTCCCCCTAATAAGCGTCGTAGGTGCGATCGAGGTTATGTACCTGTGGATCCACGAGTTGATTCCTTGGTCAATCAGGTCAATTTATATCTGGGTATCTTACACAGTTGCCGCAATATTTGACGGCCTTTCTCAGAACAATCAGGGCAACCCACCTACCTCTAATAATAGAGTTGAGCAGCCTAGTACGTCAGCGGCTTGTCAGTACCTAGTAAACCCCTGCAGTGCAGGTACAGGTACCTTTACATTGGGTGAGTTACAGACGGACTCTGACGACAAGAAGGTGGTACCACCTGCTAATGAGGAGCGCCTTCGGAAGGTTACCAAGCTCCAGCATTTTAACACACAAGCCTGGAAAGGCTTGAAATATAAGTCGATTTTACAGGGTTTTTCAGCGACTCCAGGTTTTGTAGCCTTAAAGGTAAATGAGGAATTTACTCACTTCAAAGCTACCAAAGATTTTTTAGCTTCTGCAGAGAACATGTTAGCCGGACTAACAAATGCTGAGTTGGAGCATGAGGAACTATTGAGAGGGGGCTGCAGGAGCTCATCAATTGGGCGGCAAGGAACCCCAGTGAATTAAACCCAGCATCTTTACTTGAGAAAGCAACTTCTCTCTTAGGACCTGGCTCCCCTTTACACAAATGTTCAGAAAGGAAGATGCAAGTAATTTGTGGCAGACGAGGTGAATGCATCGAAATAAGAAGAGAAAGGATTTTGAAGGAAGTAAATAATATCAACCTTAAAACTTCATTGCGTGAGATTCCACCAAGCGCGGAGTACTTGTTTAGCAGGGATGCCTTACAGCCTCTAATACAGTCGCTAGGAGGTTTTCACACTTGGCTTAACAGACCTTCCTATATAAAGGAAAAGGGACAGAGTCGTGATCGCTCATCAACTTATAAACAAGACAGGAGAAATAGAAATAATGGACAAGAGAATAGAAATCCCGGACAGGACAATAAAGCCAAGCAAGGAGGTTCACAGACCTTTCAGAAGCGAAATAACTTTCGCAACAAAGGCAACTACACTGGCAAGAAGAACTTCACCAATCAAGATAAGCAGAAGTGACTACATTCAAAGGCAGACATTCCGGGGGGGGTTGTTTAAAGCAGCATGCACAAGTATGGAGAGAGCTGGGCGCAAATCAATTCATTATAAATATTGTAACCAGAGGACGGATACCTTTCAAGAAGAAGCCACCTCTCCAACATCTAACACAAAATATGCTAAACAGATTTACAACAAGAACCTCCCCAGAGATGTCTGCAATCATCAAGGACTTGAAGGAGAAGGCAGTGCTAGAGGTGCCACCAGTTTTGAATTCCAGCTTCCTTTCAAAGATGTTTTTGATAAAGAAGGCGGATGGAAGCATGAGGCCCATATTCGACCTAAGGGGCCTAAACCAGTATGTAGCCACCAAGCATTTCCAGTTAGTTTCTCAGTTGGATGTAGCAGATTTCCTACAAATGAACGACTGGATGACAAAAATAGATCTGCACCAGGCATATTTTCACTTACCAATCGCAGAGACTCATCGTCGATTTTTGAGAGTCTACTACAACCAAGAAGTGCTACAACTAACTGCACTACCATTTGGCCTGTCTTCAGCCCCCCGGACTTTTGCAGCAGTGTCAAATTGGATTGCAGAGTTTCTACGAAAGAGGGTATAAGACTTCTTGTGTATCTAGACGACTATATCCTTGCAAACCAGGACAAAGACAAGCTGGCCGAACAAGTCATGGAGACTCTAAGCACCCTAGAAAATCTAGGCTGGCAGGTAAACTACCAAAAATCAGTTCTCACACCCACACAACAGCTGGAATACCTGGGACTGTCGTGGAACACACAGCAAGTAACCATGGCCTTGCCCATATCAAAGGTGCAAAAGGTAAAGGAGTCCATAGGCAAAATTATGACCAGAGCTCGGTCTTCCTCAGAGAAACTCAATGCATTTTGGGTCTGCTAAACTTTGCCAGCCTAACAACACCCCAAGGCGGCTACACTGCCGTCAAACCCAGAGATTCCTAAAGAACCTAATGAAATGCAGACCAAGAGAGAGGAAACCTCTACCCCGCTCAGTTCAGATGGAGTTACACTGGTGGCAAAGGGCCATAGACAACAGCTCAGTGGAGATGCACCGAAAGGAAGTAACTCATTTTTTAACAACAGATGCAGCAGATACCGGCTGGGTGCTCACCTCAACGAGACTTACCTGACGGGGAGATGGTCAAGAAACCAGGGTCGTGGCACTCAAACCTCAAGGAGTTATACGCCGTCTACGGCGCGATAAGTCGACACCAACAGAGGCTAGGCAACGCACATATTTTAGTTCAGTCAGACAACAGGACCCTCGTGGCTTACATAAGAAACGAGGGGGCACGCGTTCCCTGGCCCTACTCGAGTTGACGACGAAGCTTCTAGAGCTGACGTCACAGTTGAACGTCACGATCTCGGCGGCGGATCTCCCGGGAGATACAACGGCATAGCCGACCGCCTATCAAGGAATCGACCAGTGCCGGAATGGCACTTGTTGCCCCCGGCCTCGGAGGCCGTGTTCAGAATTTGGGGCGTTCCCGAAGTCGACTTGTTCGCTTCCAGCGAGTCCGCGGTCGTAGACCGCTATGTAACATGGGACTCCAGAGATGGGTCGGCAATTTTTTGCGACGCATTCAGTCGGCCATGGAAGTTCAAATTGGCTTGGGTATTTCCGCCGCCCAACCTAATACCTCGGGTACTAAGACATCTCAATATGGCCGTGGGAACTTACATAGTAATAGCACCGCACTGGATGCAGTGCTTTTGGCTGGCGGATCTGCGTGCTCGGGCACTAGCAGAACCGTACCCAATTCACAATTTGCACAACAATCTTATAGATCTGACAACGGGCAGAGCCCCTCCCCAGGTAGAGAGGATAGTACTTCAGGCATGGAAGATTGGGGGTGGGCCAGCCAGGTCGCTCACTGGTCCTTAGAAGAAAAGGAACTTCTTAAGAAGAGCTGGAGAAATTCTACATTATCCACTTATAATGTTCCTATTAAACGATGGCTTTCTTGGTGCAATTTAAATGGTATTAATGCTAGAGCGCCCCTGGGGAATGACGTTGCAAGATATTTAGCTAGCTTGTTTCTTGAGAAGAAGCTTGCATATCGTACAATGCTTGTACATAAATCTGCAATAGCTACTTACTCTGCCACAGGTCCAGAAGAAATAAGCAAAAACTTTTTTGTTCGTCAGATTATTAAGGCAATTTCTTTAACCAGACCTCAAGAAAAGAAAGTTGGAATATGGGATACAAAGTTACTCTTTGATTGGCTTAGAGATACACCAAGCACAGATAGACTTTTTGATGTATCAAGAAGAACAGCAATAGTTTTACTGTTAGCTTCTGGTCGAAGAGTTCACGACCTAACACTTTTAGATATTGCTGAAGACAGTTTTTTCGAAAACAGGGACAATGAGCTGGAGCTGTGGCCAAGATTTGGTTCCAAGACAGATAGTGGAAAGAGCAGACAATCAGGTTGGTTACTAAAGAAGCACCCAGACGAAAAGCTTTGCCCAGTTCGACATGTTCTTAAATTAATTGAGAGCACAAGAGAGAGACGATCTGTAGATAATAAATTAACCAATCTGTTTATATCAATTAATGGAGCAGTTAAGCCCGCTACCCGCACTATAATAGGTGGATGGATTAGAAGTATATTCAAAGAAATAGGCCTAGATGCACCTCCAGGAAGTGTACGGTCCGCTGTGGCATCTAGAAGCTTTATAGAAAATAGGCCTTTGGAGGACATTTTAAAGCGAGCAAATTGGAAAAGTGCTCAAACATTTCGCAATCATTATTGTCGTAGGATAGAAGAAATGAGGATAATAGTAATAATGGTGATCAGCTAAGAGATAATTTCTCAGACATATAATGTAAATTTTCATGAAGAAAATTTTACTTTAGATTCCTATTGTGATGATTGATCTCATAGATTGAGTACTCAGTACTCTGATTAATTATATTTTTTATGTTAATTATGGCCAGGGCCCTAATTGTTTTTTGTTTCTTAATTTTAAGAGTTATGTCCTGCAGATAATTTGGAGACTGCAGTTTGTTAGACATCTTGTTGCAATTTTTTGATTCTATAAATGGTTATGTTCATTGATTAATAGATTTTTATTTTTGATATTTCACATAGCGTATAATACTCTTTCACCAGCAGATATCAAACAGGTCTTCAATAAATGCTGTGTGTTTTGAAAACACATATAATAAAACTGTTTTGCATTGCAACAAAACAGTTATTATGTGTGTGAAAAAAACACACAGCATTGCAGCAAGGTGCTTGCTGGTGATCATGAAGACTTATGAGTGACAGATGACAGTTGCGCGCCTTTTTGGGAGCGTTTTTACAGCGCGCTCTGCTGCGTGTGAGTATGACAAGCAAGAGGAAACGGTAACTTCATACAAAGGTAAAGGCGTTTTTACTCTTTAACATGGTTTTTGATAAAAAATTATAGACGCTTCTTCAATAAATGCTGTGTGTTTTTTTCACACACATAATAACTGTTTTGTTGCAATGCAAAACAGTTTTATTATTTTAAATCTAACGACTATGTTACGATAAGAAATTCTAATTACGAATTTCGACCAAAAATAGTTAAAACCGAATCTTGATTCGGTATTCTAATCTTCAATCCCAAAATATCAATTCACTAGATCGATTCAGTACTCTGAATCGATTTTAAAAATCAATATTTTTTCGTCGAAGAAATCGATTCTTCGAATAATCGATCTCAGATCGCCATCCTTATTATCTATTCTGTGGCCGGGTGCGAGCATGGCGAGAAGAGGAGCGTACAGAGTCTTCCATCATTATCACTATCAGCCAGAATATCATCAGGCATTAAACATACTTAGTAGGAAACTGCCTAGAATCCGATTAATTGACCCTCTTTTAGGCCGGCAACGCATCCGCAGTCCTAATAAAGCTGTAGGTGTCCGGCGGTGATCACTTACCATCAGTACCACTACCTGAGTTTACAGTGACCGTACTCGATAGCGACGGCGTAAATTATTTGTATGGAGAATGATACGCCTCTTCGCTATCGAGTACGGTCACTGTAAATTCATGGAGTGGTACACTCTGGTACAGGTCTGAATTAACGGTCAAATTCTAACACACGTTTCTCGGTATTTCAAACACAAATGGACTAAAAATACCTACAATGTATAGGTACATTTATTAGCGGTATTTATTATGTTTTTACTCGTTATTATAGACGTTACACAATTTTAAATAAAGAAAGAAAGAAAGAAAAAAAGGAAAAACTTTATTCGGCAAAATACTTTCATTGTTTACCCTAATTTTTAACCGACTTCAAAAAAGGAGGGTTCTATGTTCCGATGTTTGTATTTTTTTATGTGTGTTCAGCGATTACTCAGTCAATTGTGGACCGATTTTCAAAATTATTATTTTAATAGAAAGGGTATTCTTCTGAGGTGGTTCCATTGTCAAGTCGAGATCTGATGATGGGATCCTAGGGAAATCGAGGGCAAACCTCAAATTTTATAGGCACACCTAAGTATTGCGATTTTGGCTTTTTTAGCATTAAGATGAGCATTTACATTCAGAAAGTAACCATTTACAGTTTGGTAACCTGGACCTGATGAAGAAGACCGTGATGACCAATGGAAATCATCAAAGCTAAGTAATGCTCGTTCGTCTATACTACTAACGATCATGATTAATATACCTAGATAAGCTACTAAGAAGAAGCTTTAAGTTAATGATTCTTTCGAACTGATATGATGCTGAAGCCAGAAGGTAGGCAACGAAACTATGTTATAAAGCAAATCAACTAAGTCGTGTTTGGGCTTAATAGAATCGTTGTGAGATGTACTTTGGCTACAAATCACTAAAAAGTGAGAAATAAAGAAAAAATTTAACAAAAAAGTAAAACCGACTCAAAAAAAAAAAACAAAAATGGGACCAACTAGTGTGGGAGTGGGACAATAGTCGTCTACCTCTTTTACATACTATGGGTTTCATTCAATCCCTCCTGGTAGGTCGTGCTGAGTCACCAACTTCGAGCTAGTACGTACCTAGAAAAATATTTTTTAAGGGTTTTCTAGTCGGTTTTACTTTTTTGTTAAAAATTTTCTTTATACCGTTAAGTTTCAAATCCATACTAAGTAGGTATTTTAATATTATAAATGTGAGTGTGTGTGTTTGTATGTTTGTCCGTCTTTCACGTCAAAACGGAGCGACGGATTGACGTGTTTTTTGGCATAGAGATAATTTATGGGCCAGAGAGTGACATAGGCTACTTTTTATCCCGGAAAAATGCACAGTTCCCGAGGGAACAGCGCGCGATAACCTAATTCCACGTGGACGAAGTCGCGGGTAAAAGCTAGTGATAAAATAAATGGAGTATAGGGACCCCGCATCGGAGGTCCCCCTGCGCGCACAAAATAAATGTTACTTAGAGGGAAAATTTAATTGGCAAATTTATTCTCAATGACAAAAGTTATTACTTATTTCTTTTTTTCGTCAGATGATTTGCTGGAACTTGAAAAGAGGCAATGTTCTTTTAACCATTAAAAATGGGCCCCGAAAATTGCATTGCTTAGAGGCCACATCGATTATCTCATTCGATAAAATGTTGCCGGATCCCCTCGTTGAAGCCTGCCGGGTCGCGTTGCATCGAGTCTCTGTGTAAAATGAATTAAGTGCTTCTATTCATCGTAATACCAAATATCCATCCATTCCAGTCGTTCCCTCATGACTGAGGATCGTGGTCATCAACGGGCGGTCTATATTTAGATAGGATTATATGTGTCCATCGGCTTATGTCCATGGCAGCTCTGACGACGGCGCTAAACCTCGGGGACCTGCCCCCTGTACCACAAAAGTTACAAGTGCTACAATTCGACAAAATTGTAACATTTTACTATGGGAAACTTGACAATTTTGTCGAATTGTAGCACTTGTAACTTTTGTGGTACAGGGGGCTGGAGTTCCTAATTTGATCGGTCCATCTGGTAGATCTGACCCACGCTCGTTTATCATTGTATTCCCAACTACGATCAGCTTCTCTAGGCTCTCATCACCCCTTCGCATTAATTATGTAGCCAAAGTATGAAAGGATTCGTTGAACGATTAATAGTCTTAGAAAAACCCAGCAAATTACATTCAAAATTCCATAACGAGCAGACTATAAATCCTGTTCGTCGCTGGTTTTTATTGGTAAAACCGACTTTATTTATGTATGCACGTATAATATACAATTTTGAAAAATATCGAGCCAGAATTTAGTCTGAGATGCGGTTAACTCGAAGTCAGACGCATTTGAAGTTGAGGAAAGTAAAATTAGTAAATGATCTGAGGTAAACAATACTTAAGGAAAAATTATGCGAAATTGTGCTAGAGTTATGAATCGACGGTTGTGTTGTGTCTGGTGATCTAATTTATTGAAGGATGAATACGTACGAGGGTAAGGATATTTAAGTTTTAGAGATTGAATTTAAATCTATTAACTACATGTAAATAAATTTGATATTGGCTTTGCAACTTTAATTACGGTAACATTATCATTTTCATTGTTCACGGTATTGGACTATTCATTTATTTATTTCATAACCCATTAAGTTCGACGATGGTGGTGTTATCCAACGGAAAAACAAGTTTTTGTCTACCCTTATACATGTACCAGAGTTAGACAGAGTGCAGAGGTTAGAGAGAGAATAGACAGGAAATAAATACTAACACTACCATGTGACATGACACCCAGAGCGCCATATTTATTACATAGAGAAAAAAGTGCTTTAAAAATAGACAGATTTATTGTGTTAATCGTTTAAAAAAGCCCCTGGGATGACTCGGACGATACCAATTGATCTAGTCCCAAACTAAGAAAATCTTGAACTATGTGTACTATAGGTAACGGATAAAGATACTTCTACATATAGATAATACATACTTTAATAAATACATTTTAAACGACCAAGACTCGAGAACATAATAATCCGCATTATTCATACAAACATTCTCTTATCTAACCACTTGGCTCCCCAGTTGTGATACTCGTAATGTTGGTGACTACAGGTAGGTACCAACGCAAGGTACCTACGCCTTCATTTAACCAAAATTGGTACCTTGTCAGTTCAACAGTCGAATTTTAAGCGTCATATTAATTAATAGGGGAGCCCTTTGCCCAGCAGTGGGACACAGTTATAGACTAAATATAATAACAATAACTAATTAATATTGGCAAGTGTGTTATTACGACAAAGAACAAAAATAAACATTAACTTTAGATATAGTATCGATTTTACTCAAATATTGCGATTGTGACTATCTTCACACAATTTCTGTCAGCTTTAGCATTTTCTTCTTCTTCCAGATGTCTATCTCTTTTTCTTGGTGAAGGTTCTTTTTGGTCGCTTAAGTCACCATCCCAAGTGGTATCATCCCAAGGTGTTAGTTAATATTACCTAATGAAAATCTCAGACACCCAAAAGGCTTTTTTTATAAACCTTACTTAATTATTTTAAAAATATATGCGTATGTTTTGCTAAGTCAGTAATTATTTCTACTTAATTTCTGACTCTACAATCATAATTTGTACTTATCAGGGGCGCTTTTTTGGAAAAAAAAAACTGTCAGGAAAAAGACCACTATTTATTTATTTAGTACTTAGTTTAAGAGTAAATAGCATTCCGTATAAAATACGAAATCCTTAGAAAAATATTACTACTTGATTTTTTGTAATGGCTACGTAACCCTATTTTGGGCGTTTCCGACACGCTCTTGGCCGGTTTAATTAACACCTTGTGCATCATTGCAACGGTTCTAAATCATGTTGGTTCAATGTGGAATTTGAGAATAAAATAAATTCGTCGCACAGACTCAGCCGCTTTGCACGTGAGGTCGCGAGTTGACAAGAATCGTTTCAGTTTCTCGCAATTTATAGGTGGTGGAGGAGTTTCTTTAATTTCGCTAGGTATTTTGAAACTAGGTGGTGGAATATAATTAATGAGTTCCAATCGAGGTGTACGACTATATTATAGCTTCTAATCTTGTCCAGAAGCGAGCAGGGTGGCGACCGAGAGTGACGACAGTGCCGACAAGGTTACGTCAACCCTGAAGTCCTGTCTCCCGTTGCCAGTGCTTCCAAAGTCCCTTCGGAAACCTCCCAGCGGTGGTTCTAGTCAGTCGAAAGGAAATGTCGGTAGATTTAGTGTGATGCAGAATTTGTAAAGCCCAGCCCAAGATAAATATACTTATCTCGTTGAGTTTCTTGCCGGGTTCTTCTCAACGGAGATTTTCCAGAACCGGCCAACGAATAAAGTTATTTATTCATAGGAACCGGCGGTAGATTTTTTGACATTCAGAAGTGTTTTTTTTATATTTTGTTTTTAAGCAAAACTAATAGGTAGTTAATACTACACCACAGATTATTATTATCTGTATATTTTTCTCTACTTCCCTTGGTCATGCCATAACGATTTTAGCGATAGATGAATCCATCTTTTTTTAGTTTTCTTATATTTTGAAGAAGATTCTAAGGAAAAAATGATTGAGAAAATTGCGATATTAGAATTTTTGATAAGAAAACTTAACGACCAATAATAAATTGAAAATACAAACTGAAATATTTTCGAAAAAAATGTAGGTAGGTACCTGGTTTAGGTAGCGTAGGTAAATTACTTGTTCTGAACTAAACTTAAGGGAGGGGGGGGGGGGGGGGCATGAAATATTATTATTGGTTTGGGGAGCCTTGGCGAAATAAAGGTTGGGAAACCCTGTCTTAGCACGTTGCTACTTCGTTAGGATTGTGAGACGAAATTCAAACCTTGTGTCAATTCAGTGCTCCGGTATAGCATTCAAAATTACTTTCTTTATGTATAGAGATTTGATGACAACGCAGTAACAAAAAATACTGCCGCAAAAAACGCGATAAGAAATATTTTTTAGTAAATACTTACATCTAACTTATTAGTACGAATTTTTGCTACCTTCGTTAGCTCTGGCCGCGCTGACTTTAAAGCGGAGGTATTACGAAGGTACCTTCCTGTTTCAGATGTGAAAGCTGGCTTTAAGGTGGAGTCCGATGGGCTGCCACTGCTACCCCTGGGCGATGTCGACGAGGAAGCATATGCTGTGCCCTGGCCTGCTGAACCGCCGCTCCCCGACAAGTTTATAACTCCGAAGGACGCTATACAGTAAGTATACCTATAGCCCGCGCCCAAGTGTTTACAGATTAAAAGTATTTTTCATCACACTTGCTCGTAAACAGCGTCGAAACATGCAGGCTACCTTGGTTGCAATCCCCCAAATAAAACCCTCGACCTTAATGTGCTTGTCATGAAACCCGTGGTCGGTAAATGAGTCATTGCGCGTACAAATTTTCTTGTCATGAAGCCCAAGGTCGGTAAATGAGTCAGTGCCCGTACTGATGGCGCTACGCATGGCGTAGTAGCAGGATTACATGCACACGCGGCTCAGGCACATGCTGAGGGAGGGGGAGGGCGGCACTACCAAGAGCGCAGCCTAAGGTAGTATCGCCAATATTTGGAAGAATTATATTCCTTCTTTTAGAAATATAAAATTTTACTCGCAAATGTGATGTAAAACATTGTATGTCGCACGGGCGGTACTAGAATTACGAACATCGACTCATTAAAGCCCTCAGTCTTCGACTTCGGGCTTCTAATAGACTCTCGTTCGTAATTTCTTATTTACCGCCCTTAAGACACAATGTACTATTTCTATGTTTTGCTAAGTCAGTAATTCTTCTTGAGCCAGTCGTACGCTTCGCAAAACTAGCCATAGTAAAAGAGGGGTATAATAAATAATCTGGTTATAAGTAGGTATACCTAATCGATCCTGTTCTCGATTCTGAACAAGTTAAGGTCAAGGATTTCAATTTATGAGCCACCATGGAACCTTTCCAGTTGAAAAGTCATTACGATTTTCATTGTTAATAATGTAACGATAATTGTGAAAAGGTTCCATGATGGCTCGTGAATTAAAGTCCTTGACTGTACTTAGGTCTTCAATAGTTTAATCCACACCTTGTCCACTGCTGGACACAGACCCAACCTCCCAACTGGCAATCACATTTACTTACCCGAATAACGCACGACAATTAACAAAAACAGCGTTTCGGCCAAGCCGAAGTTCGTTCCGGGTAACAATTGCCTGAAAGCGAAACTGTGGCCGAAGTTAGATTTCTCGGCTAAATCGAAATCTAGCCTTCGCTCGATAACCAGCTAACCTAGTCAGATTGTGGTGTTCAGGGAACATAGCTACGGGCAAGAATATATACCTACTCCTCTGCATAATAATAAAGGACATGTTAAAACGCTTTTTAGTGTAAAGGGCTTGGTTTCGGTTTGGGACTGTTTTTGTCGACCCCTCCCCAGCTCTGTACCAAAGGCTGTTAGATTAGAACAGAATACTCATCACCTTTTATCAAACACTACTTACTATTTGATAAAAAGTGCAGTTTTATAAATTAACTTATATAAATTTCAGTTACCAGCACCCAGAAGCGAAGTTGCTGATTGCTGTCAAGTGGAATCATGTTGAGGAAGTGGAAAGGTAGTTTAAAATTTTAAACTTTATTCCGTCACACAAAAACAGTCAGTACCCTTAGTGTAAGTTTTCGGTTACAAAATACGTCTCGATCGCGTTCGCGTTAAAATTTCAATTTGTATGGAAACACGAACATCGCAAACGTTCCGCTAG
Organism: Choristoneura fumiferana; assembly: GCF_025370935.1. NCBI lineage: Eukaryota > Metazoa > Arthropoda > Insecta > Lepidoptera > Tortricidae > Choristoneura > Choristoneura fumiferana. Next base: position 446,954 of record NC_133495.1, on the reverse strand, counting down.
AGGCGCTGTTCGTGTTTGCATACAAATTGTGGTTTTAACGCGAACGCGATCGAGACGTATTTTCTAACCGAAAACTTACACTAAGGGCACAGGTCACTTTCTTTCATACAAGTTTGTAAGGTCAGCGAGCCGTTATTTTTGCTTGTCTGTATATTACAACGAAGGTTTAGTCTAAGGCAGTCTAAAGGGGGTGATAGACGTACAAACTTAAAGTATGCGGTTTTTAAATTAGCGAGCCACGAGCTAGATTTCAAACCGGTTGGATCGCCGACGGTTTTTTAAGTACGCGGACTTACGGTGACACACAGGCGAAAAATGTCGTCGAGCCGTAAGTATAATATGCGTACTTGCTCATACGTCTGTCACCTACTTAAGGTTGCACGGCTCGGCTTGACGCGACGTGCTTGTTTCATGTCACCTAATAGAGCAGGCGCTGCGTGAGGGTGCCCCCACTGCAGTCGCTGGTCGCGCGTTTGCACCGATAAACCTGGTCGAAAAAGTAGCGTCTAGAGTCAAGTCGACGCGTCGAGCAGCAGCGACAAGATGGCTTCTTGCAGGAATGGTCTTGGTCTTTGAAGCTGATTTCCTAATCTCATTTAGTAGCAGTCGTGGCAGTGGTACAAATAAAAGATATTGGAGTGAATGAAAAAAAAGTAACAATTTTTTTTTCAGCGATAAAGCTCAACATTTTCAGCTTTATGGCTAAATGTCACGTGACCAGATTTGACGCTGGAAACGAGTTAAGATTGGTGTTTTGGATTTTTTTTGTATTTTTTTATTTCAATTCCAATTTTTTTTTGTTACTTTTACGGTCATCCCGTAAAACCCATATTGAAAATACAAACTGAAATATAGATGCATAGAAAAACCAGAAACATAAGACCAGCGCTGGGAATCGAACCCAGGTCCTCGGCATACCGTGCCACGTGCTATACCACTACACCACCACTGGACAAGTCCACTGGTGGACTGGTGGACTGGTCCAGTGGTGATGTAGTGGTATAGCATGTGGCACGGAAGGCCGAGGACCTGGGTTCGTTTTCATCTATATTTCAGTTTGTATTTTCGATGTTGGAAACGAGCATCGAGCGACTGTATGTGGCCTCACCTTGAGGCGAGTCTCTGCTCTATTGAAACCAGCCAAACCAAGCCGTGCACCCGCGCGAGTTAGTGGAGTGGAGGCCCTTATAATTATTATATTTTGGCTATTATGTATACCAAGCTTATTAGTTAAATAGAACTTATGCCAAAAAACTTCATGTATTCTGTCTGATGTACTTACTATAATACGGTATTGGACTATTTTATATATCTTTTATAAATTAAAACTACACAACACCTGTTATCGAATAGAAAAACAATTTTTAAGCTACCTTTACAAATAACAAAGTTATAAAGGTTTGAAATTCAAGATTAGACAGAGACAGACATACTGGCATGTGACGTCACACGCCAGTACGCCATACTTGGAGTGGATGAAAAAAAAATTAGCTCTCTCTGTTTTTGCCGAAATTGAAGAACTTTTTTTTTGAGTTGTAAACGGTGCGAGTTAGGACATACGTTTTTTCGAGAAATTAACTACATAAGGCATAAATAATCAAAATCAAAGCAATTAATGATATAATAAGTAATTAGATTTAGAATATCTGCATTTCAACTTTATAAATGCATATATATTTTAATTTATATATGTACATACGTGTACATTCCAGGCTGCTGAGCGCAGGCTTCGACCCCAACGCGCTGTACACGATGTGCTGGTTCGAGGCTGAAGCGCAGATGCAGTACATCCCCTCCGGAGACGACGACAGCGCGGACGAGCGGTTCCGGTTCAACATGCTGCCCACTTGGGTTAGTTCCCTAACATTACAGGGAAAGAGGGTACCAGATGTTACATGTGTTTGTGTTGTTGGTAGCATGATAATCGGATGAACTTTGGAGCTGTACCTATAGTCAGTACTATGATGTGTATGTCAGTGTTATGTTAGTGTCTACTGCTGACGCAGCACCTACTGTAATCTTTCTGTAGCCCTTACTTCTTTCTGTAAAAAATGTTGCCTGGAAGAGATCGCTCTTAATTGTAATTTTCTAAGTAGCTGTTTTCTGTATCGCTTACTATTAGTGTTGTACGGCCAAGGACTTTAATTCCTGACCCACCACGGAACCTTTTCAAAGCAAAAGTCATTACGATCTTACCTTGTTTAATGCGATGTCACTATGACGTTTACTGTGAAATGGTTCCGTTGTGGATCAGGGATTAAAGTCCTTGACCGTACAATAAAGAGCCATTGTATTCTATTGTATTGTATGTTGGTAGCCAGCGAACGAGAAGCCAGTATGGACGGCCCTGCACTCAGCGTCGGCGCGCGGGCACGTGGCCTGCGCGCGCGCACTGCTCGCACACGGCGCTTCACCCGACGGCGGCGGCAACACGCGCCGCACCGCGCTCGACGTCGCCGGCTCCGCGTTCTACTACGACCACCACGTTCAGAGAGGCCAGTGAGTCAAGCGCAACAAAACACACCGAGGATCATTATTCGAGCATTACTACCGCCTCAATTTTCATGGTCACACTTTGTTATGAATGGGCTGTAGGATTTGATGACATTTTCAAAATTAGATAACCTAGAAACTGTTCTATCCCGCTGAAGGCACTTGTCCCACCGGCGACGATGAGCGAGAAGCGAGTAGAGCGAGTAACTAGAAACGAGTGGGCGAGCAGCGAGAAGCGAGTGTAGTTTTGTAGCTCGGCTGTAAGCGAGTGTTCGCGTGCGACGGGCGATTACTCGCTCCACTCGACTCGCTCGTGCGGGGCGGCCGCCAAGCTGACATCGCTGAGCGAGAATCTATAGCTCAGCGAGTTTTATAGCTCTTGTCGCTGCGACAAAAGATGTAAGAGTTCTCGCCGACATGCAGTGTGAACAGCCAGCGATCAACTATTAATATATGTGTCTCTTTTACTCACACAGGATCTTATATCTTTTGTTCGTTTCTTGAGCGAGAAAATAGTCGATAGCCAATCGTTTCCTCGCTGGCGGTGAGACAAGTGCCTAAATAATGGGAATGGCAGCGAGTCGGGTCGGGATTAATAACTCGGCGAATAGACTTTGATCGGAAAACATACAGGACGGCAACGGGTTGAGTTGAGAGCGAGTCGAGATTGCGAGTGGCGTATTTTGTACTTTATATGAACAATATCACACCGACGGCGGGCGTGGGGCGGGTGACGTTGTTTTGTTCTTATACAGCAGGGATGTAACGTGTAACGGATGTGGTTTTATCGGAACCGAAAACGGAACCAGATGTTTTCAATTTAGTTTATCGGAACAAGAAACGGAATCGGAACCGAAAACGGAACCGGAACCAGAACCGGAGCCTGAGTGATAAATGGACGAGGTGTTAGTGTAGCACGTGGCAAGCGGGGCGATGAGCGAATGACTGGTATAAACATGTTTGTTTTTAATGTACGCCGTTCAAGTTCGGCCGCCGCGCTAAGGATTGACATCCGATATAACTTCCGTTTCAGAAATAACAGAACCGGAACCGAAACCGTGAGGTACATAATAAAGTTTTTTTTCCAGGCTAGCAGAGATGGTCCAAATACTCCTAGAAGCAGGTGGGTCCTTCAACACCATGCGCGGCGACGGCTTCGACCAACTCAACACGCCACTCCACACCGCCGTTCTCCTGGGGAGTGTGGAGGCGGTGAAGTTGTTGCTAAACGCTGGCGCGAGCGTGGCCTGCATCAACAGCGTGGGATACACTCCACTGCATCTCTGTTTGAGGAACAAGATAGAGGAATTGCTGGAGGTAATTATTCAAACTCTTTACTTTAAGTACTTTCTTTTGTGTTCAGTCAGATCAAGGGCCGGCTCCACGGTCTAGTCTTAGCATAGTCATTAGCCCCAGATTAAGTAGGGTAAAGTAGGGTTGATAGATCTACACATTTGGACAAAGTCAAAGTCAAAGTCAAAATATCTTTATTCAATTTAGGCTATAACAAGCACTTATGAATGTCAAAAAAAAATCTACCACCGGTTCGGAAAAACCTCTGCTGAGAAGAATCCGGCAAGAAACTCAACGAGGTATATATATATTTTTTTTTAAAACAGATTTACAATATTATTAAATGATATGTATACATCACAAGTATTTAACACAACTTTATTTTTAACACAGTAGGTTCGCTTTGAAGGGATCGCTAATGCGGATCGGAATTATTTCCAAATATCCCTGACACTACTTAAACCTAAAGCTCGATCAATGTAATCGATCTAACACACCACTTGACAACGCCGTTCTCCTGCGGAGTGTGGATGGTAGCTTTTGCTTAACGCCAGCATATCGGCTGCATCAACAGCGCGGGTATCAGTCACTGCAACCGATTAAAGAAAGCTTTACCTCTATACAATTAGCGATAAAGACGTCGATCGGCTTGACTCGATCGACGTGTCCTGTCAATCGTCCAGAGTTTATTTGGATGATCTTTTTATATCAATTTCTTCTGTTCTGTACATTAATTTCATTCACGTGATTTATGTACAGTCGAGGAAACTGAATTTAGCTATGATTTCATTGGCAGATTGTATGGAATATCCTATGATATCAGTAGCACAAAGGTACGCGATTTGCTTCTTTGAATGTACCTAAAATAAATAGCTACACATGTACTTGATAATCCGTGGGTAATCCAACCATTCCCAATACCCAGGTGCTCCTGTACTACAACTGTGGCGACGCAGAGTCCTCCCTGCGAGTGCAAGTGGTGGACAACAGAGGCTACTCCGTGCTCAAGACAGCGGTGGAACTCAATTGGCTGCCGGGAGTGTGTCTCGCGCTCGAGGCCGGCGCGGACGCGTCTAGTTCCTTCGATCACCTCGACCAACAGGCCCGGAGAGAGGTCAGAACTCTTCAACCTCATCTTCGGGGTTATACATCCTTGCACATTCAATACATTCGCTGTCCCCACTCTCTTGACCGTGACAGGTATAGGTATAGTTCGATGAGAGACGGTGGGAAAAGTATCTCGACTACTAAGGCTACGTACTTATTCTGTGCTGTGGCTAGACACACCTGTTTTGTAAATATAGGCATAGTTTTTTCCGATTACGACCTGAGCGTATATTACGTCACGGCGCTCCATGCAAGGCAATGGAGCCCGTAATTACACATACTAACTTACAGTGCCGACTTGTAACCTATAAAAACATGTTTTTTTCTAATTCCAGATGAAAACAACACTTGTCCATTTGGCAGTGAAAGGCCGAAACATGAGAATATTAGACAAAGTTCTGAGTATAGCTGAGCAGGAAAATCTAATAGACTGCCTCAACACAGAGGGGGATACGCCTCTGTGCGTGGCGATTAGAAACGGACACATAGAGTGCGCTAAGTCGCTGCTGCATCGCGGAGCTGGCATAGAGAACATGTCGCGAAACTATTGCAACGCTCTGCATATAGCCGCCATGTATGGACGGATAGACATAATGAAATATCTACTAGAATCCGTAAGCGATTCGAAGTATCTCATCAGTGTTTTCAACAAAGCTGGTCTGGCTCCTATCCATCTCGCTGCAAATAATAATAACTACGAATGTGTTCAATTACTGCTCAAACACGGCAACTGCCAGCGGCTCGCGACTACTCTTCCGGACGACACCTTCTCCACAGCACTCCACTTGGCAGCACAACATGACTACGTAGAAGTTGCCAAAGCCATCATCAGTAAAGATCCGATGGCTGTAAAGGATTTTAATAACAGAGGATTCTTGCCATTGCACGAAGCAGCTTTTCATTGTAGTAATAAGACGATGTTATTCTTTCTACACGAGACTGAAGCCGTGCTGTCCAGCTACACAGCGGGAACGCACGAGAACAAGCAAACCGCCATACAGCTTATAACGGCACAACTTCCTAACCCGGCTGATTTTTTCGAAACTTTATTCGACTCTTTTATGCACTACGAGCAAAAACAAGGCCAGCCCGAGATTAGTGTTAATTACGGATTCCTCACAACTAGAAGTCATAACATGACGCAAATACAGGTTATTGAAGAAATGGTACGATGTGGACCTAGGAGGATACTGCTGCATCCGTTGATGGAGAGCCTTCTGCACCTCAAATGGAAGACGTTGCTACCATTCTTCTACGTAATGTTGACGATTTATGGTGTTTTTGTGACAGCTCTAAACACTTACGTGGTAACGTATTTCCACTTCTGCGATAGAAACGCCACCATTTATGGATCCACGCCAAAGATCTTCGATTACACCTTCTGGGTGTTCGCCGCATTTATATATACCACGATCAGTCTTATGCTTATATTGGTGAGTCAAATTCATTCGAAAAGCAACAACAACTTTCCCACTTTAGCTTAGTTTACTTAAGTTAGTAAAGAGATGCATTTCATGTAATCAAGTCCATTCGTAATCGCTTAAGAATAGAATAAACACAATAAACAGAAAGGGTGGAACCATGTTCTCGTGCATACAAGTATTTTTAACTGTAAATTATTTTGCAGGAAACCTTCTTCATCACAGTGAAGAAACGTCGCTACTTCATGAACTTCGAAACTTGGATTAAGCTGTCGTGTATGGCGCTGGTGGGCGTGGTGCCACTAGCGTTCAAGCTGGTGCCCAAAGAGGTGGACTGGCCGCGCCACGTGGCCACCGCCGCGTTGCTGCTGGCGTGGCTGCAGATGCTGTTCCTCCTCTCACGGTTCCCCAACTGGGGTTACTACGTGCTCATGTTTGGAGAGGTCGCAGCCAACATCTTTAAGGTACAGATGTTTTCTGTTTGGATACGAGAACGCCTTCGGGCAATCATCTTACAATCAGTTTAGTCAGTAACTATTAGTTCCCTGTCTTTGCCAGATTTTCACTCTTATTTTTAATGAAAATGGCAATCATTAGATGACTTTGTCTTCGATAATTCTCTGGAAAACATCATCGAACAGTTATTTAAACTAGACAGCAAATATCAGACGTAGAACGTTGAACTTTTAGTTTTTTCAATATTAGCTGTGTCATTATTTACTTACTTATTAACATTGCCGTCACACTAGGTACGAGTATGTGTTTGAAATTCCAAAGTGGCGGAGGTTAATTATATTTATCCTTTTACAGATCCTGCTGACTTTCGTCTTTCTGATCATAGGGTTTTCTCTAAGCTTCATGATCCAGTACAGGTCGCAAGACCCATTTAGTAATTCTTGGACAGCCTTCGTCAAGACGACGGTCATGATGACTCAAGAGTTCGAGTACGATGACTTGTTCGATGAGAAGCATACGGCAATACTTGGTCTGTCAACGGAAGTAGCGCGCTTCCTCTTTGCCTTATTCCTCATGTTTGTCGGGATTGTTTTGATGAACTTCATGGTAGGTGTCGCTGTTAGTAACGTCAATGAGTTGAATGTAGCTGGCAATACTAAGCGACTGGAAAAGCAAGTGGAACTGCTCATAACACTGGACTATTTAGTATATGGCCTTGTAAGTAAAGTATTTCCCATCAACACATACTACAAGAGGTACCATTGGAGCATCAATAACTTCCCTAGCAAAGAAAAACTGTGGCGTATCAGATACTACTTCGACTTCGATGACTCTATGTCTCATGACGACGAGTACATTCCCTCGCATTTGCGCCGAGCGATAATAAAGAAAGCTATGGAACAATGCAAAAACGCCAAAGAAGAAACTAATAAGGATACGTTTGAAAAGAAAATCGATGTGTTATATGAAAGCTTAGTTGCTCCTGTGGATGAGAAAGATAAAAATGGGAAAGAGAATACCAAGTTGGATAGAGTCTTGGAACATTTGATGAGTTTGACGGAAGACATTGCTAACATGAAAGAGCAGATTCGGGGGTTGAAGGAGGTGAGCAACAAGAAGCCGCGACGCGGGCGCAAGTTGAAGCGAGATGCTTCGAGGTCGCACTCGCGGTCGCGGCGACGAGCGCCTGAGGAACTGTATGATAAGATGAACCTAGTGCTGCAAGACATAAAAGAACTGAAGAGAACACCGCAATTGCCTGATAGTAATTAAGTAGACTTAGCAATTAAAACTGGAAGAATACTCGTTATCACTCATAGTGTAAGAAATGTATAAAAATAAATAAATTATAAATTGACAAATAGATTACTTAGTTATTTTTACCTACTATCATGTGATTAACCCCATTGGTGTGATAACCAAATTGCAGCGTGTATGCTCAGTCAGTGTCAGCAAATATGTTTGAAAAAATTCAGAAGGTAGTAAATTTGATTAATAGACACAATTGCAGAAACTAAATCACACCTCTTTTTCACAATTAGATATCTCCCTCGGATCCCGATCCCATCCTTCTCTACCTGGAAGCTTTGATATTTAGCTAATTGGAAAAGATTATGAAACTTGAATGCTGAAATCACTTTTCTTCCTTATCCTTCCATACTTACTATATACTAATACTATAAATGCGAAAGTGTGTTTGTATGTTTGTGTGTTTGTCTTGTCCGTCTTTCACGCCGTAACGGAGCAACGGATCGACGTGATTTTTGACATAGAGATAGTTTATGGGCCCGAGAGTGACATAGGCTACTTTTTATCCCGGAAAACTGCACAGTTCCCGAGGGAACAGCGCGCGATAACTGAATACCACGCGGGCGGAGCCGCGGGCAAAAGCTAGCTAATGTTATAAATGCGAGTATACCTAACTCTGTATGTTTGTCCGTTACCTCTTCATACTGAACCGATTAAAATGAAATTTGGTATGCAGATGGTTTAAAACCCTGGAAAGGACATGGTTTTTATCCCGGAAAATTTCATAGTTCTCGCGGGGTAGCGATAAACGTATTCTTCGCTGAGGAGTCGCGGGCAAAATCTAGTAGGTACCTAACCTTATAGGTAAATGCGACAGTGATTCACTATTCACCAACTTCGTTCAGTCTTTAAACAGTTCAACTACAATCTTGAGGATACGGCTTATCTAAAGATAACGCCGTCTTATCATAGACCTATGAAAGTCATAGAGGCTCTAGTTACCGGAAGGCAATTTTAAATACTTATTTATATAACAACAAAATACCATTCGAAAGAGATCGAAATATATGTTTCATATTTATTTTATATAAGAGGCGGGGCCAACGAGCATGGTGGTCACCTGATGGGAAGAATCACCGCCACTCATGGACACCCGAAACACGTGGACATAGTGCACAAATAAATCGCTCTTTTTTACGCAGCACTGCAGCAGGCAGCAATATCAATACCGATTTTTATCGTTTTGGAATAAAGTGTGCAAAAAATGACTCTCCAACCAGCCCCAAAAAGTAGTTACCAGTAAGTACCTATGTGTTATTTGCAAGAGAACTTAACTTTGCGGAACTTCAAATTATTGAACTGTTTAAAACAGGAAAAAATCCGATTGCCTATAAAGTATTTACTGGTATTTACGTACTCGTAACTGTTTTACACGCGAGGTCGTGTGTGAACAATGCACTTTGTTATATTACAGTTCAGTGCAATGCGAGAGGAACTCGTAAAGAAGACGAAAATTACATTGTGCTGTTATTTTAGACTAACCAAATTTCCGACTAACTAAGATTAAAGTTTCGTAGTGGGAAATTAGCCGTGTCTAAAAATACTTGTAGCATGAACTAAAATATGCAAAGTACAATCGCAAACATTCGTAGGTGACCATTCGTACTGTTATCACAACGTGACAGGCTACAAAAACGTCAGTTAGGAATGTCGGCGATTGTACTTAAGTCGATAAATATCAATCGGAAATATTCGCCGAATGCCTGCGTTAGAGTCGAAACGGTGCTACATGTGACAATAATAAAGAGTGTTTCGTTGGATAATGTAGAAACATGTCGCCAATGAGAGGTAAGTACTTATTTTAACTACTATTTCCTTAAGAATTAAACTAATAGAACGGTTTAGTTTGGATTACTCGCAGTAGTTCCTTTAGTTCCTTCCTTTTCATACTAATGGTTTCCAGAGGAATTACTCCGAATCTTTCGTGTCTTTTGTTGTGCCAAAACTTAGGTACAATGGCTGCGAATTAACTTAGGCTTGTGTTGGTATAAGTAAAGCTATAGTAGAGCGGCGAATGTGTTTTATATTCATTGTGCGGCCGAAACGATCTTCGCACAATGGTTACCTGGCAGTACGCGCAATAAACAAAAAAATAACCTAAACAACTTAGAAAAGTTGAAAGTTGAGTGGTTGAACCAATTTTAATGAAAAATAGCTAAGAATCACGGCAAACAAACTCGTATTCACGAAGAAACACATCGAAATCGATCTATCCGTTGTAGAACTACGATGCCACAGACAAGAGAGACATTCCCGAATTGTCAAATCAGTGTTGACCATTGTATGGCATATAGATCGAGATAAAAATGTAGTCGTCGCATGTGGAAGTATTTTTAGACATGTATTCATAACCATGTTTTTTCCTTAAAAATGCTTTTAGTTATAATAAAGTCATGCCAAAACAATGAGGGCTATCGTTTTTTGGCTTACTAGATGGCGCACTGTTGCGTGAGGTTTTTAAGTATGGCTTTCAAAGTCTGTTATTACGGGCGTGAAAACAAAGTTTAGATTAAAATCATATTTAATATACCTTAAAACCGTACCATAAAAATATCGAGCATGCGACAGTGTTGCATAGTCCCCGTTTTGTTCGGAAAAAAGGGAGGACAAAGGTTTCCGAAAGAAAAACTGTCTCAAAACACAGACATTCATTGCCCCGGAACGCATATTTGCCCTAATTAATTTCAGATATTGCAAAATATTCACAAAATTATTCTTATTATAAATAAACCCGCGTAGCTCACCCAAAAACTATGAGATTTCACATTTCGGAGAACTCACGCTACACTAGCGCCTCTAGTGGCAAATTCATACGCAATAGCCCTCGTTCAGGTCTATTCAAAGCCAGATAATAATAAATAATAATAATAATAATTGTTTATTTCCTTTTACAAAAGTTCTTATCGAGATAACAAGGTTGAGACCCCCTATTAAGTTTTGAACTTGTGTCAGGAGGCCTCGCTCTTCTAAAACTAGATAATTTTAAAAAGCCAGGAAAATTACAATTTGTACTTAACTTACTTAACCTAAAACACTATTTGCATGATTATGGGCATGCAATATGCATATGTGTGTGCGTTTAGGGGCATAAATGTCCAAATGTCAGAAAGTCCAGGTGTCACATTGTCCATGGTCAAAAAGTCCGAAGGTTATAATGCCTTAATGTCGGATAGTCCATATGTCCGAGAGTCCAGGTGTCACATTGTCCATTGTCAAAAAGTTCGAAGGTTATAATGCCTTAATGTCTGATAGTCCATATGTCTGAGAGTCCAGGTGTCACATTGTCCATTGTCAAAAATTTCAAAGGTTATAATGCCCTAATGTCGGATAGTCCATATGTCCGAGAGTCCAGGGGTCTCACTCATTCTAATTTGGTTTTGTTTACACCTATTGCAATCAAATTGTTTTCGACTCGATCGCCTTTACTGTCAAGTCAATAAGAGCTGCCACCACGTAGACAATACGATAACAATATGGAAAGAGACAATGTAGAATGAGGCCCCAGTCCATCTGCATGACTGGATCAGCTGGTCAATTCTTGTCGACTCGACATTACATGTACGAAGCATCATAGATGCATCTGGATCTTACTGAGAATGGGTCTCAGGATGTTAGATAACAGACTGGAAATAATGCAGATGAGCAATCTAGCTCTCTAATCTATTTCAGTTATATTTATCATTTAGTTGTGTTAGTCATATTTTTATACAATGAGACATTATGGGATTCAGGCCTTCAGAACTAGGACGTTTAATCCTTCGGACTTTTTGAGTATGGACTTTTTGACGCTAGGACTTTCAGACACTAGGATGTTTCATCCTTCGGACTTTTTGACCATGGACTTTTTGACGCTAGGACTTTCAGGCACTAGTACGTTTAATCCTTCGGACTTTTTGACCATGGACTTTTTGACGCTAGGACTTTTAGACACTAGGACGTTTCATCCTTCGGACTTTTGGACCATGGACAATGTGACACCTGGACTTTCTGACATTTGGACATGTAATTATGGGATTCAGGCCTTCAGAACTAGGACGTTTAATCCTTCGGACTTTTTGAGTATGGACTTTTTGACGCTAGGACTTTCAGACACTAGGATGTTTCATCCTTCGGACTTTTTGACCATGGACTTTTTGACGCTAGGACTTTCAGGCACTAGTACGTTTAATCCTTCGGACTTTTTGACCATGGACTTTTTGACGCTAGGACTTTTAGACACTAGGACGTTTCATCCTTCGGACTTTTGGACCATGGACAATGTGACACCTGGACTTTTTGACATTTGGACATGTATGCCCCTAAACGTGTGTGTGTGTGTGTATGTGTGTGTGTGTGTGTGTGTGTGTGTGTGTGTGTGTGTGTGTGTGTGCGTGTGTGTGTATGAGTGCGCCAGAAATATAGTTGGGTATGGTATATACCTACTACGAGATAAGTCGAACAGGGCAGTGAGCTTTCTTTGGCCTCATCTGCACATATCAGTAAGCCTACTTCACATAATAATATATATTGTCGTACATAATTACAGCTTTCTATCATTGATAGCCCCTGAGCAAAGCCGCGGACGGACAGACAGACAGACAGACATGACGAAACTATAAGGGTTCCGTTTTTGCCATTTTGGCTCCGGAACCCTAAAAAAGGTGAATTAAGTAGTTCGTAGTTAGTCGTGTTACTTGCTCACGTGACCTGAATGATAACGTTTAGGTGACGAAACATCCAACGGAGAAAACCATGGTAATGTTTGCCATACCGGACCATTGACCTTGGGGATGATGATAGTCTGAGAAATGACTGAGTCGTATTGTATGTTTTAGACTGCAAAGTTATCCTTGTCGGTGAGACATGCGCTAGTGTCAATGTGTTGTGAAAAATAATCAAGGAATAATATCTTAGTTCTAATGTTGGCCACCGGTTTCGTTAAGTTGGTCGCGTCTTTGTTTTTAGTTTGTTTAGTGCCGAGCTACGGGTTAAACGTTATCTTGCGGAAGAATTATCCGTCAATTTAAACATTATTACTTTAAGTAAATACGGAGCAACAAAATGTGAATAAACAGTGAGATAGACTTATAAACTTCGTGTTGATTGGATATTATTTAGAACAAAAAATTAAAAAATAGTGATAGTATTTAAGTGGTGGCCTTAAATGTGCACGAAGGGAGTATTTTCGTCGTTATTTTCATCGGATAAAAATGGTAATAATAATTAATTATTATACAAATCCAAAAGTAACCCTATCTGTCAGGCTGTCAGTTACCTACCTCTTTCAGCTGAACCGATTTAGATGAAATTCGGCATAGACGCAATTTAATTATTAGACATTGATAGGTAGGTACTTAGTTTTTATTTAGGAGATCATTTCGCAAGTGGATAAAAAGAGTGGTGGAATTTAATATGTCAATTTTGTCATTTTTGAAGTTAGAATCGGGAAACCTTAGAATAACTTTAATAATTAAAACTATATTTTATTATTACAGTCAAAGAAAAGAAACTGAATTGCTTACTTACCTTTGTGCTGTTGAGATTGTGTTGACATGCCTTGCATTTGCCAAATAAATAATAGTGAAATTGATTATGAAATGGTTTCATTCTGTTTTGGGATTCGGTTTTTAATTGTCAATTTGTCACAATACTCTATCACTTTTTAATAAAGTGTAAAGGTTTTTGCAGCTGACTACTTATACAAAACTATCTACCTATACTGTGGGTAAGATAGAGCTCAATTGATATTTTGTTTTACTTACTCTATCATGGCAATATTCTTTTACCTTTGGTAAAATTCGGTAAACTTAGAAGTACCAACTCAACAGTTGGTCCTTAACACGTTGGCTGTCATGAGCATTGCATCTAGGGTTGCCAACTATACTGTTAAACACAGTATTATACTGATTTTCACCTACATTATACTTTTTACTGTTGAACTAAAATAAAGTATCTAAAATACTGTTTTCAGCATCAACATTGCGTAACACTAAGCACACACTAAGTCAGTACAGCATAGTCAGAATAGTGGTAGGTCCGAACGAATTTGCCAAATGTAAATTTAATAAAAATTAGTTCCTTATTTATCTTAATTTTTGTTTTGATTCTGACGAGGTCTGCGAGGCTTTTAAAAATGAAACTAAATTGATACCTAAGTTGTGCGAGAAGCACCCAAAAGTTTGTCTTTAAAACATGAAAAGAAAATACTGTTAATTATTCTAAAATACTGTTTATTTCCCTTCTAAGACGTAAATTTATATGCTTTATTTCTTGTAAAAAAAGTTGGCAACCCTAATTGCATCACTGGTGGGTCACGTAATCTTTTCTGTGTGGCCATTATGCATCACTGGTGGGATCAAAAACTCATTTTTCAGGGTATTATTTTGGAAGCTACCTCCATAAATGCACTAAATTTGCATGGCGTCTGGAAGCAACAATTTGGATGAAGAATGGTGGGCTGGGCAACCAACGTGTAATTATAATTTGTGGGAGACAATAACTCATTGTTGCAAGATTCCATGCTTCACGACTAAGCAGCACGAATGCATTTTTATGGCAATTACTGGAACTTTGTAATACTGATTAAAAAGTTTTGAATGAGGTGATTATCTGATGAGTAATAGAAATACAACCCGAGACATTATCTAACGCACTTCGTAGGGACCCGAACATTAGTTATTCTGTGCCCTAACTCTGCTATTCCAGACGTCGAGCGCGGCGTCCCCGAGAAGGAGAATGGGGCCCAGCAGCGCCCTCTGCTGCCCGCTACTGCCACCCGAAGCCCTAACACTAATGTGGTCGCCGCGCAGATGCGCCCGTCGCGGCCTAGCCCAAAGTACGTCTATTAGTACAGTCGAGACAATAAACTTGTGAGCAAAAATTTGATCAAAAATATCTGAACACGCTTCTACGCCGTTAACAATAAAGTCGTGTTCAGATATTTTTGATCAAAATTTTGCTCACAAATTTATGAACTAGTATGTAGTACTACTACTACCTAGTTGTTGTTATGTTAATATACCTATAGGGATATTTATGCAGCAGTAAGATACGTTTGCTAATCGAAATCTGAGATTTTCTAAACCAAAAACGGTTTGGTCACATCTCGGCCTATACGAGTTCGTATACGTCCCATTGCTGCACAGGGGCGTCTTTCACCTATTAGATGCCCGGGCACACATACTTACTGCATTCGGTAAACCTAATTTTCAGGCGAGAGTAGACTCTACTCAGTAGAGTAAATATCGGTTATCATTTGGTAATGGAATAGGGTCTAGAGGGGTCCAAATTGGGGCCTCCAATCCATCGCGTGGCCCTGGGCACGTGCCCAGTGTGCCTAGTGGGGAAGAGGGGCCTGCTGCTGCAGCTGAACACAGGGCTCTCAGAATGAAAAGGGCCGGCCGTAGTTTCATACTGCATTCGGTAAACCCGATTTTCAGGCGAGAGTAGACTCTACTCTACTCAGTAGAGTAAATACCGGTTATCATTTGGTAATGGAATAGGGTCTTTGGGCCCCAATTTGGGCCCCCCAATCCATCGCGCGGCCCTGGGCACGTGCCCAGTGTGCCTAGTGGGGAAGAGGGGCCTGCTGCTGCAGCTGAACACAGGGCTCTCAGAATGAAAAGGGCCGGGCCGTAGTTTCATACTGCATTCGGTAAACCCAATTTTCAGGCGAGAGTAGACTCTACTCAGTAGAGTAAATACCGGTTATCATTTGGTAACATTACCAATCCGTATTCCATAATAGGTACTAGAGGGTCCCAATCCATCGCGCGGCCCTGGGCACGTGCCCAGTGTGCCCAGTGGGGAAGAGGGGCCTGCTGCTGCAGCTGAATACAGGCATCTCAGAATGAAAAGGGCCTGGGCCGTAGTTTCTACGTAGCTCATAATATGAAAATGAATGTAGAGAAGATGTAGAGTAATATTTTTCCCGCAACAAGGCTTGAAAGTCGGGCCCCGTTAAACTTGGACGCTGATAAACTTGAGCATTGACTTGTAATGAGCATTCTAGCTAATGTTACGTTTACTCACAAAATTAAAACAGGAGTATTTTAGCAAACATTCTAGCGAGCGTTCAAGCGGAACGATGGAAAATTTGCCTCAAGCTTTTTGCCGAGCACATGATAAACAATAAATAAAATTTTAAGGTAAACGTCCCAGTGCTCGGCAGGCAAATGCCTAATAGACGACACCCTGCTGTCATCTCTATTACTAATGACATAAGATTAAAGATGCCAACTATTGGGACAGTGTCGAGCACTTGGTGATCGTGTAAATGTTCGTAAAAATTTTTGGCTCTATGCTTGGGTATGTTCGTTGTTTAATTCGACAAATTAAAAAACGGCGAATGCTCGATGTTTTTTGACCTTTAGACGAAACGGTCGGATGACATTTTTTTTTTTCACTTCTCATGCTCATAAAATGTTACTTTAATCTCTGTGTGTCGGGACTAAAGCTCCTTTTTATTCTCTAGGGATTAAAGTTTTTTTTATTTACGTTGGAAACCCCTAAACAACCAACACGGTGTTTGTGAATGGAGGATTTTTAGGGCGTGGAAACAACCGCAAAATGACAATTGTGCAAAAATATTTAAAAAAACACGATTTTATTTCGTGAAACATGAAACAATGATTACGAATACGGATCTATTCATTTATATTAAGGTTAATTCATTTTATTATGCACTAGCTGTTGCCCGCGACTTCGCCCCCGTTCGTTGTAATTTTTGTTTCATAAAAACCTTCTCTTGTTAATAACAAACGTAACAAAAAAAGAATTAGCGAAATCGGTCCAGCCGTTCCCGAGTTTTGCGCTTAGCAACACATTTTACGATTCATTTTTATTTATATAGATAATAATATAATATAATAATAATAATAGTCCAATTAGTATTGAAATAGTTTTCAATTTTGAAACTGTTGGCTGAATATGCAAGAATTTAAAGCGTCACTTCATTAACAATAAAAGAAGAAAAAACCGCGAAACCAATTTTTTTTGCTATTGAATTTTGAACAGATGGCCTATCCATTTAGTCGAGCGTACGTTTATAAAAGTAATGTTGTAATTTTGAACAGAACATTGTTTTTTTTCCTCGCATTCAAAGTGAAAAGTAGTGTTTAACGCGAGACTAAACAACCATAATGCCACTCGAACTATAGCCTCAACAACATCAAGAACATCTCGTGTCATTATGGCTTGTTTTAGTCCCTTGTTGAACAATCTACTATTAAGTAACGCTGTTATTATAATTCCAGTAAGCCGGTCCTCAAGGTGACCATCCCGGCTGAGTGCGAGTCCAACGCCAGCACACCCACTCCCACGCCGCAGTCCGAGACAGCGTCGTCCATCCCCAAGAAATGGCGGCGAAGCGACCGGCGCCTGCGCCGCCTCAACACCGAGCTGCTGGAGGCCATAGAGACGCACGATATCGAGGAGGTTGAGAGGTATAGATGAGGATCTATGAGGATTTATGAATTATCTTTTCAAACGCCAGCGATGCCGATGCCTAAAGTTGGTAAAAGTTATCCGTATTTTACCTGCAAGTTGCAACGCCTATAATGTGAATAGTGAAATATACCGTATGTGTGTGTGCTCTGAGTTCAAATAACTATCGGCGAGCCGCAAAAATAAAACAGATTCTTCATTCCCAATGTCGTTGCTTATTGGCGCGGCTGGCTCGCAACGATAGCGAGGGGCACAAAGCAAGGCCGGGAAGGCGTTACGCGTCTCTTGCCCGCAACTCCTACCTACCCTTGCCCGCTGTCTCCCATTACCTGGTTTTCCCCTACCTACTGTTTGAGTCAGTTTGCATAGACATGCCACCAATACCATTCGTTTCATCGTCTATCAT
Source organism: Choristoneura fumiferana (assembly GCF_025370935.1). NCBI lineage: Eukaryota > Metazoa > Arthropoda > Insecta > Lepidoptera > Tortricidae > Choristoneura > Choristoneura fumiferana. Next base: position 429,047 of record NC_133495.1, on the reverse strand, counting down.
TTTGTAGTCTCACGACTCATGACAAATTTAACATACAGTTGATGTTCTCCAAAATCTATGTCCAATTCCCAGGCTACTAAACGCCGGTGCCAACCCGAACGCGACCTGCCGCCTGGGGCTGGTGTCGGCGTGCCACATGGCAGCGCTGGCCGGCGGGGACGCCATGGCGCTGCTCCTCCGGTTCGGCGCCGAGAAGCACCGGCTGGACAGGCTGGGCCGCACGCCGCTGCATCTGGCCACGTGGGCCGGCAACTCGCGGCAGGTCGCCATCATGCTAGACTTTCCGGAAGGTAAGGGATAATAAGACAAGATAACCACAGAGTGGACGCACACTTACTCGAAAAGGCGATCTGGCAGGCCTAAAACAGTGTTTCCACCAGAGATGTGTTGCGAGGAATATGTTTTTCATTAACCAGTAGGAACGCTTTATTTACCTCGCCTCGCTCCGCTCAGCTGTTTCCAGCAGAGATGTGCTGTGCGAGGATGGGTAAATGAAGCGTTTCTATTGGTTAATGAAAAACACATCCCTCGGAACACACCCTCGCACATTATTGGTGGAAACGCTGCTTAACGGCGATGGCGAGATGAACTAGTCGACTTCTTGAAGGACTGGGCCTTGTATGCAGTGGACAGAGAATAGTGGAAGTATGGGGGGAGGCCTTTGCCAGCATTTTTTGCAGTAGGACAGAATAGGCTAATAATAATAATAGTAATAAGTTGTATCACGAGATTATAGATAGAGAAATGTGCAGGATATTAGCAAAGTAACAGACCAAACTACAACAATAATATGCGCCGAACAAGCCGCATGAAGGACGCGCTATTTTCGTCCACTTCACAAAGCAAATTCTTGTTCGGCCTCACCTAATCAAGATCAATCAGCGCATACATTTTGTTTTTCTAGTTAGGAGTTCAGATTCTAATTACTAAATGCAGCACGCGTTTCAAATCAACAAGGCGCACACATTCTTTAATTTTCCTTTCGAAATGTGAATCTAAATTCCTGATCAGGAAACCTATTCTGAAAAGCGTAGGTCTACGGCCGCGCCTTTGTGTGGGACGAAATTCGGAGAACTAGCGAAGGGCGTAAAGCAAGGGCCTACAGCGAAATTTCGTAGGTAGGTACTTTTTATCTGTGGCGGTGGTGATCTCTTACTATTAGGAGACCCACTTGCTCGTTTGCCAACCAGTCGAATAAATATTAACATTTTGTACCCTGTTGACATTAGTCTAGTAGTGGAAGAATACAGCATCCATCATCATCATCATCCCCTATATAACATATATATATGTCTTAAGTCTCACTGCTGCTGGGCACAGGCGTCCTCTAAGAACAAGAGGGCTTGGTAGGTAATTAGTTTTTGCGTGGCCCATCGGATTGTTGCCAATCACACGCACCATTGAATTACTTCGCAGGTCGTGCAGGTTTCCTCGCGATATTTTTCTTCACCGTAAAGCTCGTGGTTAATTTCTAAATGTTATTCTCCGAGGTGCGATCCGGGGTTTGAACCCACTGTTTGAGAGGCCATCTAGGTCAAACCACCAAGGCCACCACAGCTTCCGGTTTCTCGATTTCGGATAGAGTATTAGAAAATAGATATTTATTATAAAATAAAATGGTATAATAATCTTTTGTAAAATAGTTTATTTTAACAGTAACCAGATAGGTAATTGACATGTTAACCAGATAATTTTAACAAAATTGTTTAACAAACTAGATAAGCAAACGACCCTGGATGAATCATAAACAAACAATTATATCTATTCTGTTATATTTAGCGAAACTAGACGTTATTTATTACGTAAGACATAACACGAACCAAATCGGATACGAATGAATAGGTACATACTTTAATACATAGGATCGTTTATTTGTACTGTAATTACCTAACACTGACAAAAGATGTGGCGTCGAACGAGCATTATGCCGTGTCGTGTCAATATCTATACCCTGATAAGTTCACACGTGATATTCGGTAGAACCCTGTCGCAGGGAGCTTCTGTTTCCGTATCAAGATTTTTTTCACGATTGCGGCTAACGCTGACTGCGACAGGGTTCTACTGAGTGTTACGCATGAACTTGTCGAGGTATACATAACAGCCATATATTATCACACTGGTGATTTGCGGGCGAGCTAAAAGCAACGCTTTTACTGCGAGCGCTCAATATTTGACTACATTCGCATCATCACTCATCCCAGCCTATATACGTCCCACTGCTGGGCACAGGCCTCCTCTCAGAATGAGAGGGCTGGGGCCGTAGTTCCCACGCGGGCCCAGTGCGGATTGGGAACTTCACACACACCATTGAATTGCTTCGCAGGTTGTGCAGGTTTCCTCACGATGTTTTCCTTCACCGTAAAGCTCGTGGTAAATTTCAAATGTAATTCCGCACATGAATTTCGAAAAACTCAGAGGTGCGAGCCGGGGTTTGAACCCACGACAC
>NC_133495.1:375924-426199 GCF_025370935.1 Choristoneura fumiferana | reverse complement strand
CGCCTTTAAAAGCGCTGACGTGTGCACATTACATTTGGACTTTTTTAACGGACGTTAAAAAAGTTCTCGTGCGAATGAGGCCTTTCGCCGCAGCCAAGCCCCTCTTCCCCACTGGGTACAATGGGCACGTGCCCAGGGCCCCGCGATGGATTGGGGCCCCCTAGTCCCTACTCCATTACCAAACGATAACCGATTGCTACACAACTCTCGTCTGCAAAATCAGGCTTACCGAATGCATGCAGCATGTTGTGCCCAGGGCCTCTGATACTTGAAAGACGGCCCTGGCCGCAGCCGCTGGCTCCGAGTTAGCTGCGTAGAGCGCCGAGGAAGCCTCGCAGCTGCTGGGCTACTACGAAACTCGAAACTCGAAGTTCATGTCGTGCGGTCCCTCTGACACTAAACTTATACTATTTAACACAAGAGCGAGAGGGATGGTACGATACGCACTTCGAGTTTCGAGTTTCGTAGTAGCCCTGCTGACTCGCAGCGAAATCTTTGAGCGCTCGCAGTAAACGCGTTGCGCGCTCGCTTCGTACGCGTTACGCGCTCTCTTCGCTTTTTGATAGGCTTTAACATGCATGATAATGCTCTAAAATATTTCGTTACTGAGACTGAATACGTAGTTAATTGTCAATACAAATAAACGATCCAATACCAAGTATAAATAAAATACATTGACGCTAGGTTTGAAAGTCGGATGGATTCAAGTGCGCCGCATGACTACGATGAGATGGAACTCATGGTCGGGCGCGACCACGGCCTCGGCTTTTCTCGACACCAGTCTCAACACCACCAGCTCGTCCAGGACGTCCTTCAGACGACAAAATACTTTTTTTTAGCTAATTATTATTTTAATATTCTATGGCATCACTCCATCAAATTATTGGTGGTGCAATATAAACACAAGAGCTAGGTGGATCAATCAACTTTATATGAATGAATGAAAAAAGTTTATTCAACACACACATAATAGTTACAAACAAAAGCTACAAATATAGTTGAAATACAAAATATGAAATAAGATAATATATAATTTTATATGTGTGAGTGAAAAGGTTCTGTCTCAGCATAAATGCGGACTCCTAGGATGGAGTCAGCGCTGGTCTTCCAGCGTGACCATTTTTATTGAACACAGCCACCCTGTCGTACAACACGGCCTTACGCGGTATGCTGAACGCAGCCGTCAGGCAGCGTCTTAGGGGCTGTTTCACCATCCATTGATTAGTGTTAACTGACAGTTAAATGTGCTGCCGTCTCCGTCTATTCGAACGAAACCAATAGAGACGGCATCACATTTAACCGTCAGTTAACACTAATCAATGGATGGTGAAACAGCCCCTTAGTATTATTATTTATTCTGTCCCGTAATCCAGGACACATTAGTGATACACTCTAACTCCTAACTTTTAGTGGATTTGTACCCCTAAAATCATACTTTTAATGTGACCCAGGAGAAGTTACCATGGCAACCAGCTACACTAAAAAGTTGGTTGACCCAGGTATACAACACGGCTACAACCTTAAGGTGCGGCAACTCTATATTTCGAGATGAAACCTGCTCCAGTGAACCTACTTGTCCAGTCAGTTACAGACTTACGATTTCCTTGAGAGCATTGCCGGCGTAGTGCGACAGGCTTCTCATGTGTGTGGAATAAGTGGCTGCCGTCAAGCTGTCCAGGGTCGTGGTCTCTGGAAACCCTGAAAATAGAGTTTAAAGCCCTCGGTAGTGCAGAGTTGCCAGTTGGTAGTCACCTTAGTATTAGGTAATATCTGCCACAGCTGAGCGTGCAAAAATATCTGACACGTCTTACCAGCCCTAGAAATAGAGTTGTATCAGATATTTATAGACGGTTTGTTGTGTCCGATATTAGTGCTGGTGACTTTATTTGATGATTCGTAGAGCCAATAAGCACATACCGTGGCGGAATGAAAATGTTGAACAGTTTTTAAACATATTCATTTACACGTTGCAAGCACCTTAACTTTTTGAAGTGTGTAACAGATACATTAGTTGACAATTAAATTAGGAGAAAATTAGTTGGTCAGAAAAAGTCACCAATGAAGACGTTTTGGAGAGTGGAAGAGAAGAGAACATTAATGGAAACAATAGAGAATCGGAGAGGGAAAATGATTGGTCATCTTATACGACATGATGAGTTCATAAATGTCATCTTAGAAGCGAAAAAGAAGGAGACCGAGAATTGATTATACGAAGCAAAAAAAGATAAGGTAGCCGTCATGTCGTATAAGGAGGTTAAGGAGGCAGCTTTGAGTAGAGAGAAGTGGAGAGCCATTCATCGGCTACACCGACAAGTGTAATCTTAAATAAGAAAGAAGAGAACAGACATTATTGATTATGACGGCATATGTCATACTCCCACAAACATAATCCACACTGGGCCCGCGTGGGAACTGTGGCTCAAGCCCTCTCATTCTGAGAGGAGGCCTGTGCCCAGCAGTGGGACGTATATAGGCTGGGATGATATCATACTCGGTCGATAAAACAGATACTGTCAACTAATAGCAGGTGATAGGACCTTGTGCAAGGTCCGTCCGGATTGCTACCACCATCTTGCTCGCTAATCCTGCCATGAAGCAGCAGTGCTTGCACGTTGTGTTTCGGCGTAGAGTCTAAGACATACGGTGAAATTACTGGCACGTGAGGTATCCCATCTTAGGCCTCTAGGTTGGCAACACGTCTGCAATACCCCTGGTGTTGCAGATGTTTACGGGCGGTGGTGATCTCTTACCATCAGGAGACCCACTTGCTCGTTTTCCATCCAGTGCAATAAAAAAAAACTATGCAAGCAAAAACCGACCTTAAGGTGGTCTTTTTTTTTTTTATTCGACTGGATGGCAAACGAGCAAGTGGGTCACCTGATGGTAAGAGATCACCACCGCCCATAGACAACTGCAACACACCAGGGTATTGCAGCTGCGTTGCCAACCTAGAGGCCTAAGATGGAAAACCCAAGTGCCAGTTATTTCACCGGCTGTCTTACTCTCCATGCCGAAACACAACAGTGCAAGCACTGCTGCTTCACGGCAGGATTAGCGAGCAAGATGGTGGTAGCAATCCGGGCGGACCTTGCACAAGGTCCTACCACCTGCAAATCCGCTTTCATTCCGCGACTGTACAAACAATATAAAAAACCACAATTGAACAACTTATAGATTACCTTGCATACCTACTCGTACTAACAATACATAAAGTGCCATAAAGTGCTGAAGCCGTGGTGGCAGAGTGGTTTGACCTATGGCCTCTCAGCAGAGGATCGTGGGTTCAAACCCCGACTCGCACCTCTGAGTTTTTCGAAATTCATGTGCGGAATTACATTTGAAATTTACCACGAGCTTTACGGTGAAGGAAACATCGTGAGGAAACCTGCACAAACCTGCGAAGCAATTCAATGGTGTGTGTGAAGTTCTCAATCCGCACTGGGCCCGCGTGGAACTACTGCCCAAGCCCTCTCATTCTGAGGGGAGGCCTGTGCCCTGCAGTGGGACGTATATAGGCTGGGATGAAAGTGCTATAATGTAATGTACCTTCACAATTTACTATTATTGTCCCCACAACGTTTCCATTCTCGTTGATACGCAGCATCGTGTTGGTGGCGAGTGGGCCCTAGAATTATTAGAAGTTATTGACAATACATCGTGAGGAAACCTGCACAACCTGCGAAGCAATTCAATGGTGTGTGTGAAGTTCCCAATCCGCACTGGGCCCGCGTGGGAACTACTGCCCAAGCCTCTCATTCTGAGGGGAGGCCTGTGCCCTGCAGTGGGACGTATATAGGCTGGGATAATGATGATGATTGACAATACGCACCACACATAATAAAAAAATAACGTTGCCAAGGAATTATTTATTCAATTAAGTACGTATCCTAAAATTATAATATAATAAAATTGTGCAATTGTAATGGTGCGTGCGAAGTTCCAATCCGCACTGGCCCGCGTGGGAACTTATGGCCCAAGCCCTCTTGTCTGAGAGGAGCCTGTGCCCAGCAGTACGTATAAGGCTGGGATATGATGATGATGATGAAAATTGTGCAAGTATTTTGGATGGCGAACAATTTTTTGATTTGCATCCTCTTTGCTGTCGGTGGCTGATTGGCGCAAGTCCTTTGCCGCGCGCCTTCGATCGTAAAAAAGGCGGCAGTCAGCAAGACTTCAAAATAAAAAGGCTCGGCGGACATATATTGGTGCGGTTGTGCTCGGTTTTGTAAAATAAATATTAATTGTGATTATAGACATTGTAAATAGTTTTGTGTGTAAATAGTAACAAACTTTATACGCCTAAAAACTAGCTAGTGAACTGGCGGTGTGGACTATTGCGGTTTACGGACTTTAGCGAGCGTCATGCATCGAAGTCGGCTTCATTGAGGTATGTTTTTCATGAATTGTTCTCTAAACATAATGCTGCACAGAAGAGCAAATAAGCCACGGCCTTGGTAGCAGTCACTATTCGAAGGTTTATTTATACAAAAATAAATTATTCGTTTGCGTCAAAGGCCTTGATATTTAGTTTGACTTTTAAAACAAATAATCGAACCAAACCATACCATGTAATTCTGAGCGATTTCCATTGTGAGAGCAGTTGAGATTTAATAAAGTAAGTAAAACACTAGAAAATAACTCGAGTCTCGAGTCGCGTCAAGTTTACCGACAAAAATTATATTGACTGAGTTTCCATTTTTAAAAGAGAAGATTTTGCGTTAACTGTCATTCTAGTCTTCTGCCAGTGCTTTATGCCTTGAAAATCACAAAGAGGTTGCTAAACATATAAGCCTGAGGGTGACACTCTTTCCCGGCCCGGATAATACCGACATGGAAATACCGACCCTGTTTTTAGTATATGTATACGCCCGTATACAAGCTTCTGTCAGTTTCTATGGGCTTGTACACAAAAAACAGGGCCGGTATTTCCCTGTCGGTGTTATCCGGGCCGGAAAGAGTGTCACCCCTTACCTGAAACATGAAAGCGTAGCGTATCATCTCAGGCATCGTCACTACCCATTATTGAAAAAGCTCGTACCTCAAAATCATTTCAAGGCTCATTTTTTTTGACGTATTGATTTGAGATACGAGATTTTTAAAAGTAGTTAGTATATTTGCACAGTTAAAAACGGATGACCGGGAGATGGTGAACAAAATAACATTAGATGATTCGTGTACCAGTATAGCGCCCAGGGCTTCGGTGGGGTCTAATTAGATTACCGTATAGCAAAAATACAATTATGCAATGCGTGATGCATAGCGCTGGTACCGGCGGCCCAATCGCGTGGGCGTTAATCGGACGTATCGGATAAATAACGAGTGTCGAACGATTTGTTCCACAAAAATGATTGTATTTTCCGATAGTCGATAAAAAAAGATGTAGGCGGTAGCGTAATGCCATACTTCTCCGGTGTGGCTTACAATTCAAACATTTGTTCCAGGCTAATTTTTGCACAGCTAATCATCGTCGAGTAGCCATTAACGAAATACACCATGCCATACTTTTCTGGCGGTTCCAAATGGCCGCCATACCGCCGCAAAGGAGTATTTATTTTACTTAGGAGTATTATTTTTATTATATATTATTTTTTAGTATTTATTTTTAGGAGTATTTTTCTGTACCCCTACACCACCACTGGACAGGAGTACAGACACAAATTTCTCCTATGCAACACATATCTCAGCTTCTTTGTTTCTTATTTAGCCACTTAAGCAGCGACACTAGCGACATCTATGTTTTAGCCCTCATCGAGAAACGTCAACTCAACACTCCTTCGCTGGTCTCTTTTTCTGGTTTTTCTGTGCCTCCATGTTTCAGTTTGTATTTTCGATATGGATTTCACGGGATGACCGTAAAAGTAGCAAATTTGGAATTGAAATAAAAAATACAAAAAGACTCCAAAAACCAATCTTAATTGGCTTAGGAATAGGGTCCCGTTGCATACTTTGCGTATGGTTCTCTAAAAATGTAGTCTTTCTTCTAGACATGCAAGAGCGTGTGGAAAGCGACATGTCGTCGGGCACGGAGGAAGATGTAAAGCGACTGTGCCAAGTCGTGCGACAGATGGTGAACGTGCGCTGCGACCTGGGGGAGGTGCAGACACTGCTGCCGAAGACCTGGAAGGACAACCTTGACCACGAGTGCAAGGATATCGACGGATCGGTAAGGTTTTTTGATATTCAGAAGGTTCAGAGAATGTTATTTACTTACCATCAAAGTTTTTTCAAAATACCTACCTATACTGAAAGTAACATTTCGGGGGTAAGAAGACCAACCCCGTTCATAACCATTGCTTAATTAAATGTCTCTAGTCCTAGCGGTTGGAATTCGTCATTTAGTTTGCTTCAATTTACTTAAATTTGTTTTTTTAGCTCCCCCTCTGCCAACTAGGCTTTTCTTCTTGTGGTACCTCTCCAATTACTGAAGGTTGGCCATCAACTCAGAATATTTCTTCTTGTCCTTCACGAGGTGGAACAGCTCACCAACCAGTCTAGACGCCTGATTCCATATCTCTAACTCTAGCAGTTGAAATTGATCAATTAGTTTTCTATTTTTTTTTTATCTTGCAAGAAACGTGTTTTTTTCAGCGTTTTTGTATCTTTTCCAGCTCCCCCTCTTCCAACCGGGCTGGACGCCCCTCCACGTGGCGAGCTCGTGCGCGCGCCGGCACTGCACGCGGCTGCTGCTCGCCGCCGGCGCAGACCCCAATATCTGCGACGTCATGGGCCGCACTCCGCTCGACGTGGCTGGCTCCGCGCTGTACTACGATCAGGATGTTAAGGCTGACAAGTAAGGGGGTTTATATAACTATAGCCCAGCAGGGCTACTACGAAACTCAAAACTCGAAGTTCGTATTGTACAGTCCTTCTCGCTCTTGTATTAAATAGATAAGTGTCGGAGGGACCGCACGACACGAACTTCGAGTTTCGAGTTTCGTGGTAGCCCTGCAGGGCTTCCCTGGGGCGTCGACAGTCGAGTGAGCGTAAGTAATAAAAATAAAGAACAAGTAGGTACAGGTCAAACACATCTTCTCATGCATGCATGCATGTCTTTGCATTTTGCATTTAATAAATAAATAAATAACAGACGTAGAAAAAGAAATGAGAGTGGCAATTTCCAAACTAATAACCTGTTACTAGGCTATAGGCTAGTACTAAAATAGGTAAGTATTTTTGGGGGCCGGGTTGAGGGGCGTCGTAAAAAAATGGCAAAGTGTAAGTTTTAAACAACAACAAAACACACAGTACAAACTTGGGGCGTCACAATACAAATAAGTTGGGGAAGCCCTGAACTGGCCTCGTCTGCACTTTACATCAAGTGAGATAGGGGTCAATCAGGATCATGTTTATGTAAAAAAAATACGTTGCGGATTACATTAACATTGCATACAAATCCTACCAGTTGAAATTATGAGATTTATCCCGATCCCTTGAGAGTATTGGGGGAAAAAAAAGTAGTCAATGGGTTATTCGGTATTCCACATGTCCAGCTATCTTTATACTTACCAAATTTCATCTAAATCCGTCCAGCCGTTTCAGTGTAAAGGTGTAACAAATGCACACACACACACACACCTATTCACAATTTTTCGCATTTATAATGTTAGTAGGATTGCTAAGACTCTCCTTTACCCACGGCTTCGCACGCTGTAAACTATTGCAACGCAATTGAATTGAAATTGTACAATCCCTTGAACATCGAGATAAAAAGTAATTAACAAAAACGCAAACTCACATTCAGATACGAGTACACACGCAGTTAAAAATGGGAATACCAGCGTAATTTGAAATCAGCAAATAATTATTTAATTTTCCAGTTTCGTCGACGTCATGCGACTCATCCTCAAGGCTAAAGGCATGTTCTATACAATGAAAGAAAAAGGGGTGAACCACGTGGACACGCCGCTCCATACTGCTGTTCTGCTGGAGAGCAAAGAGGGTATTGAGCTGCTGCTCGATGCTGGTGCGGCCGTATCCTGCCTCAACAGCTCGGGGCTAACTCCACTGCATGTGTGCATTAAAAAGGAGCTGGAAGAGCCGTTGCAGGTACAATACAACCCAATCAGCTATGCTAAGTAGAAAATAGGTATAGTGTAAGAGTCAGTTCAGTTCTAGATGCGACTAGTGTTTTGCCTAAATAAGTTTAGTTTCTATAAGGCTCCATGTAGTATTCATTTGATGAAGGGCCTGCGCTGGCTGGTGCGGTTGCACAGAGCGGGCATACGCCTGCGGGTAGTACCTACGTAAAATCTGTCGCACGCGGCGCGTGCAGTTGGCTCTGATCATACTTGGCCCCGGTAATGTATTTTTGGGAAAGGTAAAGGTTGACTGTTACTTTTGCTGTAGGTACTCGATAATTCTTTGTATTATGTCAATGATGATTATGAGGAGTATGGTAGGTACGAGAGGTGTTGCATCTGAAGGCATACTTAACTCACGATTTTCTCACGCGCCACTTTGTTAGTAGTTGTCTTTTTGCCCCGGGTTTTCTAACAAAAGCTTCCTCGCCACGCTGCTAAATATTCCAATGTATTTCCAGGTGCTAGCCAGCTATGAGTACCAGAACGCAGACCCGATGTCAACTATGGTGGACGTGAAGGACGGGGAGGGGCACACGGTGCTGCAGGCCGCCATCGAAGTCGAGTGGGTGCCCGGCGTCTGCGTGGCGCTGGAGGCTGGCGCTGACGTCGCCCTCAAGGTCAGTTGGGTTCTTTATGAACTTATACTACACTGGTCTTCACCCGTGGCTTCAGACACGTAAACCCTTAGGTCTGGCAGTTTAATTAAAATTTCGGGATCATGCAATGGGAATTCCTAAAAATGTATTAATTTCATCAACACATACGATTATTAAATTACATCGTTACACCCGCGCCAGATTTCATGCCTCTAATTCTAGCTTTTTAAATTTGTATTGGAAACTAAAGCACAATCCTTTCCCTTTCTCAAACAATTGAAGGGGAGCCCTGTGCCCAGCAGTGGGACGTCTAAGTAAAGGCCGAAGATGATAAATGATAATGATGAGGTTTTTTCTCAGTTCCATCACTGCCATCTATAACGGTCCGCTAAGATGTCTTCAATCGTATCAAGACAAATACCTAGAACGTGTAGAAACACACTTGAGTTTAATCATGAAATACTTTGTTTGCAGGCAAATGATGGAGAAACACCAGTTCATTCCGCGGCTGCACTGGGTAACCTTGAAGTTCTCAACGAAATCCTCAGCCTCGCTAAACAAAAGAAGTTCATCGACTGCCAAAATGATGAGGGAGAAACTCCTCTATTCAAAGCAATCAAACATGGACATGCCGAGTGCGTCAGAGCTTTACTCAACGAAGGTGCTGCTCTCGATATCACCCTGCCAGGAGATGTCAATGTCCTCCACGTAGCTGCAGACTACGGTCATTACGATATACTAAAATACCTACTCGAATACGAGGAGAGCTTAAATATGATCAATTCATTAACTGCTGGTGATAGAAGAGGCTTCGGCCCTATTCACTTCGCGGCATCAGGCAACCATCCCAATTGCGTTAAGTTATTGCTTGAAAAGAATGCCGATATCAGGCTACGGACGACTTGCAGCCCTCATAAGTCATCGACACCACTGCATATTGCTGCTGCAAAGAACCATGCTGAAGTTGCTGCAGTTGTACTTAGTATAGATAAGACTACGATACATGAGGTCAATAGTATGGGGTGGTTCCCGCTACATACGGCCGCGCATCACGGCAGTCGTGAAGTCATCGCGATGCTGTTACGCGATGGTGCTAATCTAGCTGGTTATACCGATGGCCCAAAGAAATTTAGACGTACTGCTATCGACATGGTCTTGAACAATCTTTCCAAACCTACAGAGTATCTCGAAGAAGTTTTAGACTCCTACATCTCTTCGAATACGCAAAACTTCCAAGAAACTGATTGCGTTGTCACCGTGAATTACTCAGTTCTGATACCTAACGTCTGTGAGATGGAACAGATGAAAGTTATTGAGGCGCTGCTCAAGACTGGTAACAGATATGGACAGAGGAGACTTCTCGTCCATCCTCTATTAGAAAGTTTCCTATTCTTGAAATGGAAAGCGCTGTTGCCATTTTTTTACACAATCATAGCGTTCTATGCGTTTTTCGTCTTTTCACTCTCTACTTTCGTTGTATCTGTATTCTTCTTCAAAGATACTGAAGAAAACCCGCCAGCTTTCCTTTCGCCACATATATGGGGTTATGTCGTTTATGCATCCATCTGTCTTATACTAATACAGGTAAGGTTTATTAGTTCTTGCGTTTTTTTTTTCTACAAATGATATTTAGATTATATTATTAATACATGTAAATAAGTAGATTTGAAATTATAAGTTTTTATAAATTGAAAATTAAAATGTCTTTAATTTACAGGAATTGCTCTACATGAACGTAAAAAGCAGCCGATACTTCCTGCAGTTAGAGACGTGGGTTAAATTCGGCTCAATAGGCTTGGCTACTATTCTGCCACCAGCTGTCATAATCATTTCGTGGTCGGAGGGCGACTGGCCACGGCATGTTGCCACTGCCGCGCTGTTGTTAGCGTGGCTCGAAATGATGTTCCTGCTCTCCAGGTTTCCAAACTGGGGATATTATGTACTCATGTTTGGGAAAGTTGCTTCTAACATTGTGAAGGTAACTTATTTGATGTTTGATATTAACATTGCAGTAACTCATTACTTGTAAAGAAATGATTTAATATGTTTTCTCTTGTTCTAGATTCTGCTCACCTTTGGATTTTTAATCGTCGGCTTTGCACTCAGCTTTATGATCCAGTTCCGTTCGACCGAGCCTTTTGAAGGTCCATGGTCTGCGCTAGTGAAGACAATCGTAATGATGACGTCAGAGTTTGACTACGAAGCCCTTTTCGATGAAGACCACTCAAAAACTTTGTCCACTTCAATTTCAATAGTGCGATTAATGTTTGTTATATTCGTCGTACTGGCAGCTATAGTCCTAATGAACTTAATGGTTGGTGTTGCCGTCAGTGATATTAATGATTTAGAAATTCTTGGTAATATTAGCAGACTAGCGAAGCAAGTCGAATTCTTGGGCACTTTAGATGTGCTTGTTTACAATAGATTCTTCAATACAGTGTTACCCAGAAGATTAAATAACAGTATTAAGAATAAAAGAAGGGTTTTGGGTACAATTTTTATTTGTCCCGGTAAGCCGAGATGGCGACACTATAAAGTTCTACCTTCACATTTGAGGGATGCCATTTTAGATAAAGCGCATGCTCAGGAGAAACAAAAAGAAGAGGAATTGGATTTCAAAATATTTAGACAGAAGATGGCAGAGATGCACGAAGCTATCATAGAAAAACATAAGCAGCATAAAATTCCTTCAGCTGACGAGAGGCCAAATAAGATTAAAGTTAAGTTCGAGGAAATAACGAAACATCTAAAAACCTTAGATGATGGGGTATCTGATGTTAAAGATCAGATAGCGGTGAATGATAAAGCACAAGCCTCGATAGAGGAGTTGAACATTAAGATGGATCAGATGTCATTAGATATAGAGAATATCAAGCAGTTTTTGCTTAGGTTGGAGAGTAAACTAAGATAATGTTTAGCAATACCTACAATGTTGCTGATGTTGTTACTAAGTTATTTTTGTACGGTAGAAAGTTTTAATAAAGCAAATAACAGTCCTTATGTTTTTATTGATTAAGTCTAATCAAATTACATTTATAATTAGAAACTACCATGGATACTCAGACATGATGGCATAAACAGATTACTCATGTATTCGTTCATTGATATGCTGCCAATGCGTGCACTTCTTAATTCTTCAAGCTGGGGCCTTCTAGCTCATAAACTAGTCCTATACATAGATTGTTCCACTTACGTCTCATGTCTATGTATCATGGTTAAATAAAGTCGTCTAACTTAAACATGCATTAAGTTTCCATGCTCTTGTTGGCGCGTTGTTTCCTCTTCTTTTTCATGTTCTTCTTTTGTCTGGCCTGCTGGACAATAATGATGCTGAATTCTTTGTGCGGTGCCGTCATTACCTCGGCTTTGCTGGTCTTCATACGGAAGACCAGTGCCTCGTCGAAGGGATCCTGAGGATAAGTTTTAAGGATAGGATAGGCAGTAGGGAACAAACCATCTCTCTAAACCTCAAGAATATGCTCGTATTGAGCACCACACACTCATCAATTCTAACGTCTTTCATCTAGCCCTAGTAAGGTTCCTGATTACTTTTAGTAAGACTGTACAAACCATTTCTTTAATTATGTTCTGCACCATCGTGCTCAAGCGATGGATGGCTGTAGCGTAGTTGGTCGCACCGAGTACATTTACGTTGGTCAATATTGGCAATCCTAAAACAATTAAGTTCCGTTTTTGCATTTATGTCTGCTTCAAACCCATCATCTAAGAATACATTACTGTTATAACCTTCTGTATTCGCCATCACCACTACTTCCACGGACTCATCTTCCATGATGCGATCTATTATGGGATTCACTTCGTTTATGGACGCCGTCTGCAACATCGTATTCTATTAAAGATAGGTATATATTTGCCATTTTTGGGCTGAATCTTGGAAATCGAATTTAATTAACTTCATTACTTAAAAAAAAACTGGTAGTACTTACAAATCGATGGTTAACTCAAAGATGAGGGTTCAAGGGTCAATTGTTGACGTATTGATTTGAAATACGGGATTTTTTCAAAGTGGTGACGAAATGTACCTAAGTTTTATAGTAAATGCAAGTACGGTGAGCAAAAAGTATAATCAACAAAAAACATGGAATATGAAAAAATAATAAAACCAGTAAACTAAGCGTTTTACGAGTATGTATGTAGATAAAGGTACAAATTTCGCTTTCGTGCAGCTGTCGCCGACGAGGAAACAACTAAGTAGCTATAGAGTATTTTCTCGCTAGATAAACTACTATAGATGTAGTCCCGGTGTCAATAAAATAATAGTTAATCCTGGAACACATAAGTACTGCCCGTGAAAACCATGGAGCTCTTACTAAGTAGGTACGACGTGCTATTAGCTACTAGACTACCATTGTACTAGCTCTATTCGCTTCTCTCTAGTCGTCAGCAGTAGGGAAGAGTACTTTTTGTACTTATACCGTTTGAACGAGCCATTCATCTCTGCTTGCTTTCAACAGGTTGGTCAATATCTTCATTGCACTTGCTGTATTATAAAATTTGCAGAATTATAAATTAATCCAATCTATCGACTTTGACAGGAATAACTTGTGGTTTATTGTTATCTAGTGGGTCACGAAATGTGAAGGCAGGATTTTTTTTGTCATTATCATCACCCTATATACGTCCCACTGCTGGGCACAGGCCTCCTCTCAGAACAAGAGGGCCATAGTTCCCACGCGGGCCCAGTGCGGATTGGGAACTTTACACACACCATTGAATTGCTTCGCAGATTTGTGCAGGTTTCCTCACGATGTTTTCCTTCACCGCAAAGCTCGTGGTAAATTTCAAATGTAATTCCGCACATGAATTTCGAAAAACTCAGAGGTGCGAGCCGGGGTTTGAACCCACGACCCTCTGCTTGAGAGGCGATAGGTCAAACCACTAGGCCACCACGGATTTTTTTTGTGATGGACCCAAATTGTACACGATTTAAGTTAACGAGTCTTCCAATGAGGCTGGTATTATTTAACTTGCAATGTATCAAATGTACATGTATCTATGTAGGTATGTGCGGGTCAAATCATGCAAGTTGAATTTGACCCACTACTAGTAGTCGGATTGTCTTGAAATTTGGCATACTTATGTAAATTGCGTGACAATACGTAATAAAATAATGAGGTAGTGATATCCTGGTAGTCCGGCCAGGATCGCCTCCGCAGGACGGAGCTCTTCAACTGTTAATGGCATCGACACGAAATTAGCCATTAATGTACAATGGTTCTAAAATGGGAAACATAATTAAAAAAATTGCTGCATCAGACATCGAATGAGTAGGTAACCGTGTCAACGAATTTAATATTGATTTGCAGACTCTTCAAGCATTTCAGTTGATAGAAATAATTACCTAACCTATGAACCCTTTTTTGCTTTGGTAAATTGTATCTCTCCGCTTATATAACGTCCCACTGCAGAGCACAGGCTTCCTCTCAGAATGAGAGGGCTTAGACCATAGTTCCACTCGTGCCCAGTACGGACGAACTTCACACAAACCTTTATGTTTCTTCAAAGGTGTGTGCAGGTTTCGTCACGTTATTTTCACTGTTTCGAAAAACTCAGAGGTGCACTCCTCTGCTTGAGAGGCAATAAATAGGTCAAACCACTAGGCCACCACGGCTTGTAGATTGTAAGCGATATTATAGTGGTTAGTGGTGGTAGTGGTGGTTAGTGGTTAGAGAACCTGACTACGAAGCTTGAGGTCCCGGGTTCGATTCCCGTGTCGGGGCAAATATTTGTACGAAAAATACGAATGTTTGTTCTCGGGTCTTGGGTGTTTAATATGTATTTATTAAGTATGTATATCTATCTAATATAATTATATTTATCCGTTGCTTAGTACCCATAACATAAGCTTGCTTTGCTAAGCTAATAATATTTATTTCTTTTATTTATTTATTAATTTATTGTTTTAAAAACACATACAGTCGTACATTAATGAGTATACAGGTAAACCAAAAACAATATAAAGACCTTGAGGTTCATAAATATTCATAGGTACTAAAAGTTATTTAAAACTAATGCGAGTACTTAAATAAATTAAAAATCAACAAAACTAGCTATGTTATTACGAGTATAATATACATTTTGTATTTTTTTATTACAACGAAATGTTCCTTTGGGATTTTGCCATAACCACATAGAAATGCATTTTTATATATCTGACATTACAAAAAATGTATTTTGTAATTTTGCATAGTTTGATATTTTTGAGCGTTTTGTTGTATTTTGTTAGTTACGTTTTTTAACTATTTATTAATTCTTGTTAGGTACCTACGTTATTGACCTTTTATTTAAATGTCCAAATACGAAGAATATAAAATGAAATCCCTACAAGGCGATCTACCGGAGGTAAATTTTTCTATATTTTGATAAGAAACTGTACAAAATTTCATCTTCCTATTTAGATCCTAGGGCTAGAGCTGGCGGCATTGCTGAGTCAAGCGATTAATGACTTTTTAGGATTCAGTACCTGAAAGGGAAAACAGAACCCTTGTGGGATCACTTTATTGTCCGTTTGAGTGTCAGTTTTTCAAGATCCCTTTTTCTCAGAGACACGTGGAGGTATAAAGCTGAAATGAATATCAAATATTTACTTCATCTACTCTCATCTACTCTTGACAAAAATAACCCTTCTTCCGGCTGTCGGGTAACAAAAGAACACGTTACCTAATCTCAATAAATACGAAACACTGGCCCGTAACTTGGTTGGTGTTGGACAAAATCGCTCTGTGTGATTTCATAATAAAGTTCTTTTGCGAAAGCGAAATAAATTAGCTTTTAGTTATGTTATTTTTTGCTAAAAAAACCAATACTTACTTATATCTTAAGTTCAGACACAGAATAACTTATAGTACTACCGTACTATTTAGTGGTTCAGATCCCAATTACTTAGAAATAGAAATATTTTATTCGCTTCTCGCACATTGCATAAAACATAATAAAATTACATTAAAAAATAAATAAAACAATAGCAATACTTAATTAATGGCTGTTTCAGGTATTTACAAAGGAAACAATAGACACCATTTGTCGCATCGATGAAATCCACCATGTTCTTGGCGTGCTCTATTTAGAGAATAGTTAGTTCTTTGCATTAAATTTAAGTACCTTGATATAATCCAGAATACGGAAATTCGTCGAAGAACTAAAGTCACCGACAAAGCTGGAAAATTATGCAAGTTGAAGTGGCAATGAGCGGGCCACATCGCTCGAGGAATAGATAACCGTTGGGGGAGAAAAGTCCTCGAGTGGCGACCACGAACCGGAAGACGAAGCGTTGGCAGGCCTCCCACCAGGTGGATTGACGACAACGTGAGAGTAGCGGAAAACCGGTGGCTGCAAGTGGCGAGTTGTCGTTCATTGTGGCGTTCTAAGGGAGGAGGGAGCGTTTGTTCAGGAGTGGACGTCTTCCGGCTGATGATGATGATGATGATTATATGTATGGTCGACCAAGAAAGTGCTTTACCAATTTTAATTACAGTTCCTACTTCAGATATAAAACAATAGGGCTGATCGTCATATTGACTTGTGAGTGGAATATAGGCTCTGACTTTTTAAGCGCTACAAATGACATTAAACATTAGGGTGGAAACCAATTTCTTGGTCGACTATACCTACTATGTGATCAAGAGATAGAAAGTTGTTATGCACAATTCTGTTATGCGAATTCATATTAGGACAATTAATGCTATGCGAAATAAAAGGGGCACCCGAGCTTTTTCGCTCGTGCTGCTCGGTGAAGATCGTAAATTTATCTGGGTATGAGTGAAAAACCCCGCCCAGCCACAAGTATGCGAACTTGCCCTTTACGCTTTTTTTTACATAAAACTGACCCGTGATCGACCCCTACCTCACCTGATGAAAAATGCAGATGAGGCCAAAGGTGTACCTAAGTATATCTAGCAGCTGGTTCAGTAATAAATAGCTTAGATTAGATTAGACTATCTACGTTTATCTGGCTTTAAAAATTATCCTTTCTTCAATTCAATTTATTTATGAAAGTGGAAAAGAATACCCGAATGATAACATTTTACAGTTACTTAATTAGGATAAAAGCTGTCATGACGACAATCATCAGAAAGTAGCTTCCGTCTACTATGTTACGATTTAGGCTGGCTTTAAGTTTTTACACAGCTTACTTTTGTTTTAATTAGTTAGCTGCCTATCATAGTCTATCAAACCTATCAAGGTCAAATCTTGCTAACCTCCTACTCCTAAGCCCCAATGGCGTGCAGCACTAGTGCTGCCTACCTACCCTCTGTTGCGAGAAGACGGCGCGCTGCTGCAGGCGCAAACTACCAACTGGTAGTTTAGGCTATAGGGTAGGCAACTGCCTGCCCTGGAATTGAGCCACTGCACGCTTTAGTAAAGACATACGAAACTTTAAAACATCGTGAGTTTACGCGTTGTTGAGAGTAAACGAATGTTCCAGGCCTGATCAAGCTAAGCACAGTTCCTGAGAGCGTGTCAGCAGCACTGGTCACCAAGCTGCCGGTGTTCACTGACGTCATCCGCAACGCCATCAGTGAGATAGTAAGTGAAAATGATGGTGGGACTGTCTGAATATTCCAGGCCAATTCAGGATAACCAGGCTATACTTACCGTGCGTTGCGTATTATGCGGGTATTTATTTGGGCCAAGTGTCTCTTTCAACAACAGACAAGACGAAGAAATCGAAAGACGCGTCGAAAATACTTGGAAGAGCTGCTGGTCAATAAAACATCTTGTAGCTGTTGCGTACTTACCTATATCAAAGATTTTTTTTATTCTAGGATGTCCTAGATGAGCTGATAGCGTACCGGATAGAAACAAAGTCCGTCGAGATAGTGGTAGCACCGGCGGACCACTGCATTGCGTGCGTCGTCTACAGGTCCCGCAGGAAACGGAAGCACAAAAAACAGTAGTCACAGAAATGACCATGGTCTTCAGCCACCGGCTTACTTAGTTTCCATCGAAGAATTAAACTAGACCAGTTAAGTAGTTCCCTATCCCGTGAAAGCTTCGAGAAATCCCTTAGCGCACCTCTATGATCTTCAAGGAACATTAGGTTTGCAACACTAATGCCTTTGACAGCAGCATCATGGTATATCATGTTTAATCATTTTTTTTTAAAGACTCGATTAGTTTCAAAGCGGTCATCGTTCATCCAATATTACTTCTCATATTTCGTTTTCTTGAATTGTGTACCGTATAACGTCAAAACCCACTGATGGACACTGGCAAAATTGTCCTCCGATGGACAAAGCCGTATTTTTATAAAACTACCATACTTAGTTAAGTTCCTAAACTGGGTTTGTAGTATGCTTTACACTTGAAATGGACATACACAATGCCATTTAATAGAGTAGACAGCGAAAAACATTTAGAAAATAGAAATTGGCTCATTGGAGCACTTATGTAAGCGACAAGAAATCAAATCTTTAACTCCAGTAGTCAGTCACATCACTTTGTACACCTACCTAGATATAGATGCTGTGTAATAATAATAATGCAATAAAATTATATATTATTTAATCGGAGTTTGAGTTTTCATTCCATTTTTTAATGGAAGCCTATTTGTGGATGGTTTTTTATTATTGTTTAAAAATTGAAATTATGGTTCCGGTTTTCGAAAGGATAAAGCAACCTTTAAGGTGCCCATGGGCCCGGGGTGGGGGTGTAAGGGGGTGCACTTGCACCCCCCTGGCGTAAAAAGAAAATAAATATAGAACTAAACTAAGATACAGAATGGAACCTTTAAAATTACAATTTTATATGCACCTCCCTATTATGCAGATGCAAGATGCAATGCACCCTTTTGAGAATAATCCTACCGGCGCCCACGAAGGTGCCTATATGTCTGTCTGTCTGTTTGAAGACATTAGATTGAAATTAATATTAAATTTGGCATGAAGTAAGCTAAGCCCTCGTTTTCCCCCTCTTATATAAAAAAACCAGCCAAGAGCGTGACGGACACGCCGAAGATAGGGTTCCGTAGCCACCGTCATCACGGGACTACCTCTCACCGCCGAGCACTCGAGGGAGGTATACACATGAGACAGACTACAGGGTTAGTCGAGAAAAAATAAATCGCCCCACTTTACGTCTAAGGGAGGTACCCTAAACAATTTTTTCAGTTTATTATATTTTACCACTTTGTCGGCGTGACTAATATGTGGTTCTAGTACTAACGGTCTCTGAGCTTAGCCGCGGACAGGCAGACGGACAGGCATGGTGAAACTATAAGGGTTCCTGTTGACTACGGAACCCTAAAAATGGGATTGGATTGATTGATACCAAAAAAATCTCGTTGACTGTACCATACGCGCTAGAGTGAGGTGAGCACAGTTAAGTATTTCATAATAGGCTTGAGATTTGTTTACAACCATATAGACCGTAATAATAATAGACCATATTATTGTTAAAGTTTTCCTTATAATGGCGTACCTAGTTCTACGTATAAATAACAATAGGTATTTATTTTAGTTTTTATATCAAAATAATCCTATTGCACTAGAGGGATTCATTCATTCGTGTTTTAAATACGGAGTCATTGTGTCGCGTTAGGCAGAGTGCAGTAAAACGCTATTTTAAGCCGCCAGCAACACCTGTAATTCCCGTCGTGTTGCGTGTGTCCGTGGGTGGCAGTGATCCCTGATTTACGTTGATTGCAAGTCGGTAAAACTAACTCAACTATCTGCTATGATATTCTGGATTAATTTAGAGACACTTTGTATGCTTGTATTGTTCGACTCCATATTTGAACTGGTTTTCCTTATAAGTAAGCAAACACTTGAAGAAACTCGAACTGAGCCAACAGTCTTGACAAACATTACTTAGGTGAAGAAACTCGTTAGCCAACAGTCTCGACAGTGTTAGCATCTTATACATGTACGCTAAGTAATCTTGCAGTTTCTCCACTTGGTGACAAATAACGATAAATTATCATGAAAAAAATTAAGTAAATTGCTGTTCGTCAATTACTCATTAAATTACAATTTCTACAATGAGTATATATTTAAATGACCTGTAATTTTAGAATCTTATTGTACGAGTAATTTGACTCTATTCTACTTTTTTTGTATACATTTGACTCTCCTTTGCGAATTTCTTATAATTACCTGACATGTGTTTATGTTTATTGCTGTATTTTTTTCAGAAGGTAATGATAAATGTATAAGTATATACCTAATAAATTAAGATTTTAGAGCAGTCTCTTGTGGACCTGTTTTTTGTTAGTGTTGGAAGATATTGAGTACAATGTTCCGTTTCAAACTGGTCGAGTTGGGGGTGTTGCTGGCTTTGGTGGTGATGATTGTGTTTGTGTTGCCAGGGTGTCTACCCATTTCAGGTGAGTACAAATTTATATGGTATATTATTATTAAATATAATGACCCGGATAACTCACGTCTTAAATCGAGTTTAGCTCGACATGTTTCGGGCTAATCCGTAGCCCTTCGTCTTCGGAGCACCGAAACATGTCGAGCTAAACTCGATTTAAGACGTGAGTTATCCGGGTCATTATATTTAATATGAGTGAGTCTCACGGTAGTTTCATGTTGGTATATAATTTTTTAATTTAGAATAGTTGAAAACCCTTTATATTATCATTTCAAAGTTCAATATCTCAAAAGCGGCTGAAGCGATTATCAAACATAGCTCAGAAGTACTGCAAGTAAACTCGCTTTCGAAATCGATCCATCCGTTTTTGAGCTACGACGCCACTGACAAACAGATAGAGAGACATTGGTGCCAAACTTATAATAGGTATCTACCCCTCTTTTTCGTCGAGGGTTAAAATCGGAAACAATTCTTTTCGTTTGTCCATCTGTACGCGGCTTGGCTCAATTAGTATGGAAGGCATATATCGACCGCTTACTTTCTCAAATTTGTATCTACCCGAATTGTGTATAAAAAATCAACACTCTATCATTTATACAACATAAAGATGATTTTAAAGCAATTTAATATGGCCAGATACGACGTTGAAAAAGTAAGCGGTCGATAATTTGAAACGAACCTTGAATTGAAAGCCCCTGGTCACAGTCACCTGGCAGCAGATATATTATCTAAATTTAACGATAAGGTCAATGTATGCTGGTCTAGTCCCCAGAATATAAAAACCGGCCAAGAGCGTGTCGGACACGCCCGAAATAGGGTTCCGTAGCCATTACAAAAAAAAATAAGTATTATTTTTCTAAGGATTTCGTATTTTATACGGAATCTTCCAAGTTTAGGTATATTTTATATCTTAGGCTGCTATTTACTCTTAGGGGCTGTTTCACCATCCATTGATTAGTGTTAACTGACGGTTAAATGTGATGCCGTCTCTATTTGTTTTGTTCGAATAGACGGAGACGGCATCACATTTAACCGTCGGTTAACACTAATCAATGGATGGTGAAACAGCCCCTTAAACTACTAATAATTCTCAAGCAAACTTAGGCGTTATAGTTTTCCTTGAAAGTTTGATATACTTACTACGATCATGAATTTAAAAAAAAAACAGATTTTAGAGGGGGGAGGGGGGCTCAATTTTAATGAAAATTTGCAACAAATCACTGAATTGAAAAATTGTCTTAGCAAACCCCTAATGGTTTTAAAAGAACTATCCAAAACGATACCCAAACTATAGGGTGCGATGAGAAAAAAAAATCACCAACACTTTACGTCAAAATTTTTATTGTACCATTTTGTCGGCATAGTTTACATTTATATCCGTGCAAAATTACAGCTTTCTAGCATTGATAGTCCCTGAGCAAAGCCGCGGACGGACATACAAACAGACAGACAAACAGAAAGACATGGCGAAACTATAAGACTTCCGTTTTTGCCATTTTGGCTCCGGAACCCTAAAAACGAAATTTGTCTAGATGCAGCCGAGGAACCTCCGTCCGTGCTCGTGGTGACCCTCTCCAGCATGCACCGCATGTGGCCCCCGAGACCCATAGACTTCACAGACAAACGCTACAGCTTCGGTTATGGCCACGGATATGTAACCACAATCGATTTTAACTATCAAAATAGGTAAGCCGTGAAATTACGCTAAGCATGACAATTAATGCGAATTAATTCGTTGAGTTCGAGTTGTGATTTCGCTAAGTATGACTATTAAATTGCGAATTAATTCGTTGAGTTCGTTAATTGTTGTGATTTGAAAATAAGGTGCGGACAAAATAGGTCGGCGGTCCGGACCCGGACTGCGGTCCGCCATTTGGTGATCTCTGTCCCACTAATATTATAAGTAAGTATATGCGGAATTTGTAAGTCTGTTTCTTTGTTACTTTATCATGTCTAAATCACCGGCCTGTTTTAATAAAATAATTTCTTTGCTCACCCGCGACAAAGGGCGGGAGTCGCGGGGGAGCAAAGAATTCTTTTAGTTCATAATGCGTTAAGAACGAGAAAAAATTGTTTTGGATTGAGAACAGGTCCACACAATAAGTCAGCGGTCCGGATCCGGACTGGGGTCCATTTAGAATAGAAAAGAAATATTTACTCGCACTCTAAATGTCTATTCTATTTCAGGTCGTTTTGCTACGTGCAGCCCACCGTACTCTCCAGGCTATCGGCCTTCAGGTGCGCATCGGCGGACAACTTTTCCCAGCGCTGGGACCTCCCAAACCCTACGCTGTTCCCGTCGCAATTTTGTGAGAAACTCTTCATTTTAGTTTAACTTAAGGGAGAGTCTTGTCGTGAGGAAACCTGCACCCACCGGCGAAAAAATGTAATGCTGTTTTTTTTGCAAGTGAGTCTCCTGATGGTAAGAGATCACCACCGCCCAAAAATATCTGCAACACCAGGGGTATTGCAGATGCGTTGCCAACCTAGAGGCCTAAGATGGGATACCTCAAGTAAGTAATTTCACCGGCTGTCTTACTCTCCACGCCGAAACACAACAGTGCAAGCACTGCTGCTTCACGGCAGGATTAGCGAGCAAGATGGTGGTAGCAATCCGGGCGGACCTTGCACAAGGTCCTACAACCTGCAAAAGTGTGAAGTTTCCAATCCGTACTAACCCGCGTGGGAACTACGATCCAAGCTCTCTCATTCTGAGAGGAAGCCTGCGTCCTGCAGTGAGACGTACAGTCAAGGAAACTGAATCACGTACCATCAGCCAAATAATTGGACTATCAATTTTTAATCAAGTTCCTATCAAATGAATACGCTATAGTCGAACTTTCAAGTTGACAGACCGTCTATTGATTGGCATTATTGTTTTGTAACATGCAAACGATTATCAACTTTCGGGGTGGTAGACCACATATTAGGCTGATGTTACCTACCAGGGTGGAACCTTTGTGCTAATAATGTCATGTTGACATCCCATACATCACCTTGATCACCACAGAAACCATAGAGAAATTGGTTATGAAAAGGTTCCACCCTGGCAAGTGATTCAGTTTCCTTGATCGTACGCAAGTCGAGATGAGATAATGAATTCTTCCGCGTTATTTCGCGTGTCAAGAAACCCTAATTGAACTCTTTATTACTGGCTGCTTCCAGCGATAACTTCGATCGCGTACGACTGGGCTTCTGGTGCCTGGTACTTCGCTGATAAGCAGCAGCGCTGTCTGTACGCCTGCGACGGCTCTCTACAGCACTGCCGCATGCTGCACCGGGACGTGGAGGACCCACAAGGGCTCGCCGTGGACCCTACCCCGCCTGCAAAACAGGGTCAAGCGGCTGGGTATGTTCGTAATAAGCGCGTCATTAAACTTATATTTTCACTCCTTCCTGCTACAATGTAATACAATACAATACCACACCTAAGTACGTCTATTGTATGTATGTATGTACACCAGAAATAGTAAGCTATACTCAGGAGAGCTACACAGAGAGAAAATTATAACGTAAGCAGGTGGCCTTATCGCTTAAGGTAATATAAATGCGGAAGTTTGCGAGTGCTTTCGTATTTGTTTGTTACTGTTTCTCGCTAAAACAAACAAACAAATGTAGAGAGCATACAGTAGGTATGTCAAATAACATACCCGTAATGTTACTTTTTATCCCGTTGTTCATGCGAGATAGACATAAAATCCTGGAATTTCAATTCGATGCCAGTTCTAATGGTTTACGCGAGCAAAGCCACAGGTCAAAGGTTGTATGGAAAATTATGACCAGTTATTTTCATTCGTCAATATATCCAAGCAAGCACTTATGAATGTCGAAGATTCTACTATCTTTCCGGTAAAAACCTCAGGGAAGAAATCGGCAACTCAACAAGGTATTTTTTTTTTACTTTAAAATTACTTACATTCAAAGTAGGTAATTAAAATAATAATAAAATAACATAGTAGGTACGCTATTTGGAGCCTGGGATGCTGAATGAATGATGAATGCGAATCGGATAACTTTCTGAAAGCTCGAAGGAACCTGGCGCTTTACTACGAAGTGCAAAATTCGAATTTCGTGTCTTGCCGTCCCGCTGAAGCTTATATTATTTAAAACGAGAGTGAAAGGGACGGTATGGTACGAACTTCGATTTTCGAATTTCGTGCTAGCTTCTCTGCACGTAAGCATCATTAACTATAATTTTAACCTAACAGGTTCGTTTTCTGGTCCCAAAACAACACTTCTCCATCGCGCCTGGTCCGCAGTGACTTAGCAGGCAACGAAGTCAACGGTCTACTTCCGAAGGCTTGCTCTGAAGCCTGTCATCCTAAAGCCCTGACGCTGGACATTGTCAACAAACTGATATTCTGGGTAGATGGAGAGGAGGATACCATTGAGCAAAGCAATTACGATGGCACTGGACAGACCACAGTGTACAAGATTGAAGAAGTAAGTTCACTCATTGATTTGATTTCTACATTAAGTATGTTACAAGATAAATACTTATACCTACCTATAATAACGTCGTATTCTTCTAACTACATAATAAATTTGATCGGGAATAGGTAAAAACCCTTAATTCAGGTTTTGGTCGTTGAGGAGAAGGATATTTTTGCCTATGCACGATCTCGAATATATAGATTAACGGAGTCGGAATTAAACGTCCACATCTCTTCCTTCCTATGATACAGTTTTTTAAGATACATATCTAATACATAAAGTTAGCAATAAGGACTTTATTTCCGTGCAGGCATACAACAGGAACATCAGAGTATTCTCCTGGTTCAATTCCACGCTGTACTTGCCTGGGTATCGCGGCATATTTATGACACCACTCAAAGGGAATGAAACTTATACCACCGTTGAGGGGTTTCCTTCTACAGCAGTAGTCTACCACGGACGCCGACAACCTCGAGGTAAAATATCATGATCAATTGCTCATTTATGGTGTATGCCAATCATGATCATGGTCCTGGCAAGTTATGTTCATCTACACAGAGACAGTAACATAGACGTGCCAGGGTAGGCACTGACAGTTTGCGCATGCAGCAGCAGGCCACCCTCCAGCAGAAGGGAGGCAGCGCTAAATCAAATCGGTAACTTACGGGAAAACATACGGGACACGGGAACAGGCAGTTGAAACGCTCCTAAGCCTACATGGCTAAATAAAGTAATGACTATATTCTTTGCTATAGTGTGGCATCCTTGTGCGGATTATAACGGAGGTTGCGAGCATATTTGCGTGACGGCGTACAACGGAGGCACGCCAGTGGCACGCTGCCTGTGCCAGCACGGGTTCCAACTTGACGCGGCCCAGCACGGAGTTTGTACGCGTGAGTATTTATAAGAACATTTTCATCCATCACCTGAGGCCTTTTCTTCTTTTTTTTCTGGGGTTTTGGGTGCGTCCCAACAGGCGCACAACAGGCCTCTCAGATTGAGAAGGATAGGGGTGTATGATACATCCCGGGCCCATGGGTGTACCCAGGTTCTGAGCCAGAGGAGGGCAAATCAAATTTTATAAGCACCTAGTCAAAATCCACGTATTAAATATACTGTATTGAAAATAAGAACTTTTATCGACAACAGTAGATAGTTAGCCACTCACATGCTTTTGGCAACTCTAGTCAAAAGTCAAAGCATGTGAGTGGTTAGTAGGGAGGTAAACAAAATCCAGGGGGGGGGCAGCTGCCCCTCTTTGCCCCCCCTGGGTACGCCCATGTCCCGGGCTCAGTGAAAATTAGGAACATCAAGCACACTATGGCTTTGCTGATTTTTCGCAGCCAATATGCTCATCATTAGTGGTTGGAAAAGTTTGTATCTGCGTCTAGACATATGACCCAGAAGCATCGTTTCTTTTTTTTTGGAAAAGCATACATGGCATCATACTGTCCTCAAATCATATAGTGTCCTTAATTTACCCATTCTCAGCATGCATGCTTAGTTACCTCGGTGAAAAAAAAAATTCAAAACGTCTTAAAATAATTTTAATTTTAACTGGCTACGTCTTCATAATTTTAACTGGCTGGTTATGGCTTCATAATTTTAACTGGCTGGCTACGTCTTCATAATTTTAACTGGCTGGCTACGTCTTCATAATTTTCACTGGTTCCGTCTTCATAATTTTAACTGGCTACGTCTTCATAATTTTAACTGGTTCCGTCTTCATAATTTTAACTGGCTACGTTTTCATAATTTTAACATAATTTTAACTGAAAAGTTTAAACAAAACGTGTCTAATACTTATAATTTCTCAAGATACCAGCCTATAATCGCAGGTATACAGCTACGAACCTTTATGCTGGTCTCCCGCGGCAACCCCCCTCTGGTGGAGGTCCGGGCGCCCCCGTCTATCGAGATGGTCGCCGCTCCGGCCACCGGCCATAAACCTACGGTCGCTGATATCGACATGGAGACGGAGTACATATACTTCTTCGACTTGTAAGTGTTTATGAGTTATGTTTTTGATAAAAAAAAATATTTTTTAATACCAGATTTTTTTCCTGACTGTACTTGAAAAATCTTGCAAGATGAATTTGTTCTACTTCTAATAGTCGGATTGACTTGAAATTTGGCATACTTATGTAAACCTGGTGACAATACCATAATCTGGTAGTGATATCTTGGTGGTCCAGCCAGGATCATTTCCGCAGGACGGAACTCCTTAACGGTTATAGCATCGACTTGACATTGGTACAGAAACGTAGTTTACATGACAATGCATACAGTCAACATAAAGTACAGTCAGCAAAAAAGCTAGTATAAAAATATACATTTTTTTAACAAACTTATTTATTTTTTCTTTACAGAAATCAAATCATGCGGCAGAAACTGGATGGAACTGGGAGGGAAGTGTTCATCAAAGACCGTCTGTACGAGTGCTACGGGCTGGCGATTGACTGGATGGGTAAGGTTCTTCAGAGTCCGCTCTAACCTCCTGAGTCCTATCTTTTCTAACAGACGTAGTACTTAGGCCTAAACGTGGTTCACCAGGTTTGTTATTTTGGATATTATTAAAAAAAATCTTGAAATTATTTATTCAATGACCGACGACGACGACCAGATGGCCTAGTGGTTAGAGAACCTGACTACGAAGCTTGAGGTCCCGGGTTCGATTCCCGTAACGTGTCGGGGCAGATATTTGTATGAAAAATACGAATGTTTGTTCTCTGGTCTTGGGTGTTTACTCGTAATATGTATTTAATGTTTTATGTATCTATCTATATAATTATATTTATCCGTTGCTTAGTACCCATAACACAAGCTTTGCTAAGCTTACTTTGGGACTAGGTCAATTGGTGTGAATTGTCCCGTGATATATATTTTTTTAATGAACAATTTATTACGAGTATAAAGTACATTCGCCCGTTATTCTTAGTGTTAATTGGTCCTTTATAAAGTACGCGAGGAGTCACGAGGCTAAGGAAGCGGCGCGGAGCGAAAATATGCAGAATTTACCAATTTAACTTAGTAAGGCTGAGGGGAGAGGATGTGTTGCGAGTGTGTTTTTCATCAACCAATAGAAAAGTTTCATTTACCTCGCCTCGTTCCGCTCACCTGTTTCCACCAGAGATGTGCTGTGCTAGAATAGGTAAATGAAGCGTTTCTATTGGTTTATGAAAAACTCATTCCTCGCAACACATCATCGCACTCTCGCACATCTCTGGTTGAACGGCACAAAGGAACTACGGCAAGTAGTTAACTAGCGGAATCGGATTGAGCAAGATATGGTTTTCACTCATAGTTTGTTCTGGCTCTATTCCTTAGTCCGAGAGTCCGAGGCTCTTTTCCTCACACAATAAAACATCCTGTTAACACACAATCACAGCATTTTCACAGTTTTAATGAATAATTTAAAGTAGGTCGCGCTCGCGGCGGCCGGCATACATTTTGAACCGTATTTTTTTTTTCGACTGGATGGTAAACGAGCAAGTGGGTCTCCTGATAGTAAGAGATCACCACCGCCCATAAACATCTGCAACACCAGGGGTATTGCAGATGCGTGGCCAACCTAGAGGCCTAAGAAGGGATACCTCAAGTGCCAGTAATTTAACCAAATTACGAGTTTACGCTCTATCATATTAAGAGTCCCCTGTAGGTACGCTCGCGTCCCCAATTCCCCATACAAACGAAGTTTCGTTTTAATTTACAGGCAGCACTACGGATCAAAACGCAACTTTGCAACTAAAACGGGAGCAGTCATTACGATGTTTATAATTAGTTTTGGTAATCAAATTTATTTATAAACAAACAAATAATATATACAATAATTAACAGAAATAAATAAAAAAGAACTAAAACTAACTTACTTTTGGTTAAAATAAAATGTAACGAAAAAAAAAACAATAACGAATTTCCATTTCTCATACATAACTTAAAATAAATGTGATTTTATTGTGTTACATTAAATATGAACGTAATTTTTATAGTCGCATAGTTTTATTTTGTTTCAATGTGTTGTTTGTAAACTAGAACGAACGAAACTACTTTTGTATCAAAATGCAATCAGCGGCGAGCGTACTGGCGCCTTTTAACCACTTCAGCGGAAGCCCAACTATAATACTGGCTGGTTTGTAGGTCGCAATCTGTACTGGACGGATGAACGACAGGGTCTGATCTCGGTGGCGCGGCTGTCGGCGCCGGCGCAGCACCGCGAGATCATCCGCCAGGTCTCTTACCATCCCTACAGCATCATACTGGATCCAGAACGCAGGTAACCATAGCGCCGTAACTATATTCTGTTCGCTGACAGTTGACAAGAAAATCAAGAGTTCCTACCTCTAGCTCATTAGGTGTGTACATGCGGCCCGATAATAATATTTACCCATAAAGCCGAGTTTAGACTTGCAGGAAAAATCGTGCAAGTTGCATTACATTGCGGCGCTCGATTGACCACTACACACTCGTTGGTAAAAGTTCAACAGTTGGGACCCATTCAAAATCGTGACCAGCTCTAAAATTCTCATTATAGGTCCCGATTGTTGAACTTTCAAAGTCAAAGTCAAAGTGATTTACTTGTAAACATGTATAACTGATTACAGTGGTGGAAAAATTTGGCATGCAACATTATGTTTTGCCGATAGGCGTACAATAATCAAAGAGAGTTAAGTTACTTAGATGCGTAACCTATCCCACATTAATCAATAAATGTAATTCAGATCTACACAAGTTTAACTCACGAACCCCGTGGTTGCATTTCAGTTACTTTAGGTACCTACTTATATAAATTTCGCTAAATAAACCTCGGAGTAGGTGCCACCAGCCGTCCCGAGCAAGGCCCAACCCAACCATGTCTAATGTCGCTTCTTAATATTGTAGCAAATTATTTTTCAGAATGATGTACTGGTCGGTATGGGCTGGGGTGACCGAGCTCTACGGCGGCATAGAAGCTGCAAATATGGATGGATCCGGGCGAATCAAACTTGTCTCCGAAGACGTGATAAAGCCGAATGGTCTCGTGCTGGACAAGGCGAAGGAAGTTCTTTACTGGTGAGTCAATAGAGCTTGCTGTTCATTTTATAGATGTACTTATTTAAGTGTACTTACCTAGTAAGTAAGGTAAGGCAAGGAGGTCATGTGCCATCCACGAAGACGCGTGATTTTGTCAAAATTAGACATAAATGACATTGTAATAAGAACCACGGCACGCGTCATCGTGAATGACTCTACCTATACCGAGCTACAAAAGATTGAGAAAAAAATCAGTAAGTGCGTTAAGTAAATTTTCAAAGGGCAACGCGATTAAGACCTTTAGTTTTAGGTCTTTATTTGAAGAAGCTCAACCACTAAGTAGATAAAATACTCTGTCCTCCATCGGATTTGGAGAAGGAGCTGATATCGTACGAAAACAATGGCTAACTAGCCGTACAGCAAATACGCCTGTTTTTGGTGATACGTACCTACTGACATTCTGATGTAATTGTCAGGTGCGATACTCAACTAAACAAGATAGAGAGACTTCATCTTGTGAACAAGAAGCGCGCCACCATCCTGACTCAGCGGACCACCAAGGCGCAAACTCCTCTTAAACAACCCTATGGACTGGCTTTCCTTAACGGTAAGTTTCTTAGAAGAACGAAGATCACCGCCTTAGCCAAGCAAATTAACTCGTTGAAGTGGCAACGGACAAGCCACATATAGCACTGAGAACAGATAGCCGTTGGGTTGGGGACGAAACCTTATAGAGGTTCTAGATTCGCCGTAGAAATTGGAAGACTAACATCATCATAATATATCGGACGTCCATGTTGGACATAGGCCTCCTCCATAGACATCCAGTAGTTGTTTCGGATGGACGCGGCTTCATCCACTGTGAATCCCAGGCCTTAACCAAATCATCTGTCCATTGGTGGGCGTCCTACATACATAATCTGTTATATACTAATGTGTTGGCTTATGTGGAAGTGTAGGAAGGCAGGTTACCTGAACTAAAACAAGCACACATCTTGCAAGTGTGATAGCGGAGGGACAAGATGAAAGGCTGCAGTCCATTAACCTGATCTATTAGCATTAGTCTATTTCTGGTGTACAATAAAGAGTACCAGAGATAACAAAATTCAAGCAATTAATTGTCGTTTTGCAGATGACTTGCTGTGGAGCGAGCAAGGTTCCGGGCTGTTGCGGCGGATGACTGTTGACGGAAACATCTCGTTGGTGGACTCGATGACGCCGCCTTTGTATGACATCAGGGTAGTGACGAAGAGCGCGCGTGTTGGTCAGTATTTTTGTGAAGAAGACATGGAATATTGATCACAAGTTACATAGAGAACACACACTTTTTCGCGTGTAATTTCTTGTTACACCAGGCCCCTTCTTCTCAATATGCACTCTGACATGACTCCAATATTTGGGGCCCATCAACTTCATAGCTTGA
The DNA here is from genome assembly GCF_025370935.1 of Choristoneura fumiferana. NCBI lineage: Eukaryota > Metazoa > Arthropoda > Insecta > Lepidoptera > Tortricidae > Choristoneura > Choristoneura fumiferana. The sequence continues at coordinate 395,321 of NC_133495.1, read as the reverse complement.
ACTCATAAAGTCGATGTAGGGGGCCCTTTGTCAAAAAGGACCCAAATACCCCAACAGGTTAAAGACGGCTCTATGTTTTGCATCCTTTTTCGTGGTATTTAATCCTCTTGCCACAGAGCAGTTCGCCTCTCAAAAACCGCCATTTAAATTAGCTTTTGGCGCCTTATCCAGGCACCTAATCTCACCACATCTATCGACGCGCAATTGCAATGTGTGCAAAAAATAGTCAAAGCTAGAGCCGATTAACGTCATTTTTGCTCTTAGTGTTTTGACATAATGTAATAGGTATTTTTGATCGACTAGCCGATTGAACGCCGACATTTGCGGGGAGACCCTAAAGTGACCGCTGTAGGTACTAGCTCCACTGCCACTAAGCTAAACGTACGAGTGCTCGTCACTGTCCCAATTGATGGCATCTTTAATCTTATGTCATTAGCAATAGAGGTGACATCAGGGAGTCGTCTATTGGTCATTAGCGCGTCGAGCACTCGGACATTTACCTTACATGTTATAAATATTAACTTAAGGTCAGGTTACTTAAGTCCCGAAGGGTAACTTTGGCCATTATTCTCGATCCAGATTTTTTATTGCATTGAAATTATAGCACATTGCCAAGTTGCTTTTAGCACCACCCGCGTTTTTACGTTTTTTGTTAAACCCTTCTATATTCCTAAGACAATAATAATAAATAAGGGCCAGTACAGACGGACTGCATTCCAACTGCAACGTAACTGCTTACTGTTGACTGCCCATACATTAGTCATTGCAGTTCTATTGCAGGTGTCTATGGGCGGTGGTGATCTCTTACCATCAGGAGACCCACTTGCTCGTTTGCCATCCAATCGAATAAAAAAAAAAAAAAAAAAAAAAAAAAAAAGTCGGCACAAACTGCACGCTGCCTGCGATTTGAATTATATGGAGAGTCAACAGGTGCAGTACGTTGCAGTTGTAATGCAGTCCCTCTGTACTGGCCCTAATAATAATAATGATAATAATATTATGAGCTAAAGTTATCCTTCATTGGGTCAAAGTGTAGTCTTGTGGTAGTTTTGGGTGGTAATTACTCCTACGATACTTCATGGTCGTCTAGGTCGCAACGCGTGCTCGGACGACAACGGCGGCTGCGCGGAGCTGTGCCTGGCGACGCCGGAAGCCCGCACGTGCGCGTGCGCCGCGGGCCGCGCGCCGCTCGCCAGAGACAATACACGCTGCGGCCACGTGGCCAGCTAAACCATATATGTAGTAAACTATACCTAATGCTGAGCTCAGCAGGTATAAACGCTGCCAGCTGGCAACGTTGCATTTTTGTTAGTTTTTCTCGATTATTCCATAAAAATTGAATGAAAGTAAAAAAAATTGTCTGTTAGAACACTTCTTAATATATAAGTCAATTTGTTTACTCAGCAGGTATAAACGCTCTTAAAGGCAACCTGATAATTTGTCAAACTGATTTCTGACGAGTTGCTATAAGTATAGACTCTATTTACTTTTTAGCGAATGAATCTATTCAAAAATACGCGCAACTTGAAATTTCATCCAAATCCGATGAGCCGTTCGAGCCGTTATAGTGTGAAACTGATGAAGTACTTACTAACATCTCAACTTTTGCATTTATTGTTAGATTTAAACAAAATAGACTAAGTAAGTACTTAATTATCGTTATTGATCAATAAAGATTTTATTTGCATGTAAATGTTTTTTTTTTGCATAATCCAAGTAGGTTATATAAGTATTTTAATAGCTGGCAGATGGCGCTGTCCTTACTTATACCCTAAAACAGAAGAAAACCTCAGAATACTAACCAAGTTAGAATGTAGGTATGTAAGTCGTCATCAATGTACCTATTTATTTTCGTTTAAGTTTAAGTTTAACTATATATCTGTCTAATCATTAAGAATAAAAGACAAATAAGTAGACAAACATAATTTTAATCAAATATTATGGCGTCAAAATAATGGCAGTGTAAGATTCTAATTCTTATCTCACAAAACTTGTTTAACAAAAAAAAAAGATTGCCAAATCAGAAATAGCCAGCTCATAAGCGCCATTCGAAACAATATCAAAACACGTTCCTGACGGTTGTAAACCAGCGTCCCAACAGAGGTGACCTTGGCTGGAACTTGGTTTACAACCACGGGCTGTGTTTCGGCTACACGATTTACAACCACGCGCCGACACGCTAGCGAATCAGAAGCGAGTTGCAGTTGGAAAAACGCGACCGCCTGCCAAGGACGTAATTTAGTTAACTGCAGTCTGCATGAATGGATTGCAACAAGCAAGGTCATTCCGGTTGGGACGCTACTGTCAACCGTGTGAAACGTGTTTAAAGGACAAGAAGAAGAAGTAGAAAAGAGTAGCTCGGAACAGACAGACGGTGACGACTCTCTTAGCACTTACCTACTTAGCGCATTACCAGTGATATGGAAGAAAAGCAAGGCTGATGGAACAATAGGACTAGACTACACGAATTAAGTAAATCTCTTGCTACAATTTTTCTCGCACAACTCTCCGCTTTCTCATCTCTGTTAGATACTTAGCCTAAAGCTTGTAAAGATCTTTTTTTGAGCGTCCCGTTTCTTAAATAGCCCTGCATATTGCTTGTTAAATCATAAATCTACCACTATGTTTAAAAGTTCTCTCGCAGGATAAATTTCTGGCAACAGATTTAGCCTGTCATTCCGCTGACGCATATAAACTGGTTATTTCAATGCTTAAAGTATCTCAGTCCTGGTCATTACTATTAGATACGCTCGCGGCGGCAGCTCTTAACTCCTCCCTATCGATGTTGGGCTGTTCTATCAGAGGATATGAGGGTCGCTGCAGCAGAGCGCAGACGCTAGGGTCGACTCTGATGTAGCCCTCCTCTCCCCACTTGGCAGTCCAGCTGTTCTTCAGGATGAAGTGGGGGCCGTCCTTGTTGCCCCAGCCGACGGCCAGCACGGCGTGGTTGAGAGCTGGCTTCGTCAAGCCGCTACGAACAAATTAATAACGGGTCACCAGGGGGGTACCGGAAAGCGCCCAGCGATCCCGACGCAGACCGAGAAGGAGATGGCGGTAAATTTGCTTATTTATACACTGTCATAGTACCTATTCAGATGTACTATGTAACAAATATGAATAGTACATTGTGTCTTAAGGGCGGTAAATAAGGAATTACGAACGAGAGTCTATTAAAAGCCCGAAGTCGAAGACTGAGGGCTTTAATGAGTCGATGTTCGTAATCTAGTACCGCCCGTGCGACATACAATGTTTTTCATCACATTTGGGAGTGAAATTGTATATTTGTAAAAAGAAAAACTAATATTTTTCAAAAATTGTCGATACCGCTAACTGCGCTCTTGGCAGCGCCAGCTGCCTCCCCCCCCCTCCCCCCCCGCAGCATGTGCATGGCGTGCGTGTGCAGCGCGCGCACGGAGCAGCAGCACACCATGCAGTGACAAACTCATTTACCAACCTTGGGCTTCATGACATGAAAATTAGTACGGACAATGACTCATTTACCGACCACGGGTTTCATGACAAGCACATAAGGTCGAGGGCTCTATTTGGGGGTTGCAACCAAGGTAGCCTGCATTTTACGACACTGTTTACGAGCAAGTGTGATGAAAAATAAATTCGACAGCCTCACCATCGCTTATCCTTGAGAACTCCCTTCTTGTAGAGCACGAAACTGTCGGCTCTGCCGTCCACTATCACGACGTTCGGAGCGTGCTTCCTGATCGCCACCTGTACAAAATCATTACTTGCAACGACAGACAACCAGATAAGTACCACCCTAGACGCAGTTTGAAATAACCATAGGAAATAACGCTTAGCTTTGGGGTTAATTAAATCTAAATCACTCAAATAAAAATAATCTCTTAAGTTTTCCAATCTGAGGAACGCTATGATATGTCATCATCCTCATCATATCAGCCGTAGGACATACACAGTTGGGTATAGGCCCTCTGCCGTTCCAGGGTGGAACTTTGTCACAATCAATTTCACTACGATATCTTTGGCAGATGTATGGAGGGGATGTCAATAAGACATTAGTAGCGCAAAGGTTCTATCTTGGTACGTGATTCAGTTTGTTCAACTGAATGTTACATAGAGATAATTGAATGATTAAAATGGAGGAAGACAAGTTCGATCTACAAAATACTCCCATCCTCTCTCAATTTCTGCAGTCTTCCCCTCCCCTCTGGGTTGTGGCAGAATATCAGTGTTTTGCTCCTATGAGCAATGTTGACCACTGAGCCATGACCCTTTTGCACTACTGCAGCGCACACAAACAATTGAAAATTGTTTACTTTTAAGTTAGGACTGTTCTTTTTTTTTTCTTATTTATGTAATTTTGATTGTGTGTGTTTGCAGTAACAAATAAACATTTTATCTATCTATCTATCTATCTATCTTCCCGAGATCATAAAGATGCGTCAAAATATCGGGAGCTATTACAGGTTATCGCGATCTACACCCAGTGGAAAATATGGTACAGAAGTCCAGAATTCTGCATTATTTTAATTTAAGGAGCCCCTCACGCACGATAACACAAGCATCCAGGTAGCCAGAACACAGCGGTCGCGCTCGGCACAATGTCGGCACACAGACCTCGGAGGTCCAGCAGGGCTACTACGAAACTCGAAGTTCGTGTCGTGCGGTCCCTCTGACAATTATACTATTTAATACGAGAGCGAAAGGACCGCACGACACGAACTTGGAGTTTCGAGTTTCGGTAGTAGCCCTGCAGTTCAATCTACGTCGCCGTCGAGCATGAGTAAAGTCTGGTTGTAGTTGGAGACACACCTTAAGAGCAGACACGCTGTTCGCAGTGACGTTGACGTGTCCGCTGATGTGCGTGACGGGGGGCACGCTGCGGTCCTTGCACTCCAACACCTGCGCAATAATGAATTCGCTGTTTTGTGAAAAGATAAAAGTTCACAATCACAACCTCATATTTTAAGTTCATTACTTTACCCACCTCATGCGGCAAATGCACTAACTAATTTGTTGGTTCACCTATTGTGGTGTGGTCGCGCAACTTGTTTTAAATTACTTCTGCGAACGAACATCATCAACAAGTATTACGTCGGTCATTCTCATGTTATTGTGCACCTGTCTAATTACCGTACCGCTTTTTTCCCGCACTAGTGACACCGGTAATTAGACTTAAGTTCACAGATAAATGATAAAATGATAAGATGGCAGCCATCCTTTTTCTAGATGTGCACTCAGTTTCAGTGTGTAATTAGACAGGTGCACGATAAAATGAGAATGGCCGAGCTGTCGTTCACCGAATTCCGTCGCCTATCGTGTTCTTTTACACTGTTGCAGTCATTGTTCTTCTCATTTCCACTACAACCTTCAACCTACTCCTACAAAAGCAGAAAATTTGAAATTACGCGGCTGGTTTAACACAAAGATTTATTTAATTTTAACACTCTTCTGTATAATTTGCCTCTAGTCTCGTGGCACTAGACAGTTAGTTAGGTACGCGGCATTGCAGTATCATTGACGACATGGGAGAGCTTCTACTAAAATCTAGTCAGCATAGAATAACCGTGCCACGCTTAGGTATTCTATGCGTACTCTTTCATGTTAGCTCGAATATTACAAGCAGTTCCGCCTCCGTGCCGCTCCGCCGTCGCTGTCAGTGCATTTCAAGTTTTAAGCACGCAAACTCCACTGGATTCTTAGAATGTATTGGTTGTACCTTGGCCTCGTACTCGGTGTATTCGTCCCAGGCAGGAAGACCGCGGCCCTGGACATAGTCGTACGCAAAGCTGGGCCACGTACCGTTGCAGCCATTCGTGCCGTACCTGCAATACATCCAACAACATTTCAAGCCGTATCTTCTGGTTGCTATATTCTCTCAATGTAATTTGCGGCAGTGCGTCTCGGTACTACCTGGCATTAGGAAAATCAGCTAAGTATAAAAAACCACACAAAAACACATCAACATCTCTTCCTACGTTAGCAGCAACGATGCAACAGACATATCTACACATTATACTCAGGTTTAACTTATAATACTGGGGAGTATTTGCGTCGTTGGGGATAAAACAAAGATAATCTTCTGACTGTTTGGCAAAGCTCATGTTGAACAGAGTACTTACGGTTTTCCGCAGTCAACAAGGCACTGCGGGCTCAAAGGCACCAGGCGGTTGGTCTTCTTGAAGAGAGCTCCTTCCGTGGCGCCTGCCACCGCGAAGGCCCAACAAGACGAACAGGTTGTGCCTTGGACTGGAATGATTATATTTTTCTGATTATGAATTCTATTGGATTACACTAAGTTTCTATGATTATAACTTGACTGTTACTGTATAACGTATGTGTTCTTAATTTAGTGATCTTACTTACGAGTATAAACAATAGTGCAAGTGATTTCTAAAAGTGGGCACGCATTTTCGTTTCATCGCTGACTGCCTACAATCGGCCGAGTCCCGGCGTGCACTGAATGCCGGACGGACTAAGGACTGTGAACTAGCATTTGGGGAGTACAGCCCCTGCGCGTAAGTTGCCTTGCCTAGACGATCGCTTTATAAGAATGGTCTAATTACTTACATCGTACAGGAGACACAGCACCACGTGGACGCCAGTCAAACTCATCAGGCAGTTTGTTTGAGATGTCCTTAACTTCATTGTCTGAGTACGGGAAGGGGACAAGACCCGGTTCCTCAGTGCCCTCTTTCGGCTGGATTACTCCGAGGAGTTTCTCAATCTCGTCGTCCAATCGATCGGCCAGGAAGTTGACTGCCAGCTCGAAAGTGTCAGCGAGGCGGTTGCCCGCTGCGACGAACCGAGATTTCTGCGTGAGGATGTTTTTGCGGACTGCTTCCTCAGCCTCATCCAGATAATTACGTTGGAAATCAACCTTGAATCTGTGAAATTTTTAACATATCAGCTCAGTATTTTGGGGAATGGAAAGGATTTCTCGAGCGTCGAGAAGTTTCGTTCTATTTTGATAATCTCATTTATTTCTCTTCGTCACGAAGGGCCCTAACCTAATATAGCCGTGGATACCTAAGCTAGTTATTTCATCTATGGTGTCTCATGTGAATCATGGGCTCGAGCTCTGACTCGCAATTTTTTAGATTTTTAGTTATGAGCAATATATATAAAAATATAATTATATTTAAAAATCACTACGCCCGTTCCGGCTTAGGAAATCATCGTGAGGAATCTTGCATCCTGCCATTCCTGCATGCACCTAAGAAGCTAAATGTGTGCAAAGTTCCCAATTGGCAGTAGGTCTGAGTGGGAACTACGAGTACAGCTCAAGCCTTTTCATTGTGAGCGGATGTCTACATATATTATGACTGCTCAGCAGAGAGACCTACCTATACAAGTGGTAATGACTTTTATGTAAGATTTTTTTTAATGAAAAAGCAAATACAAACTGAGACATGGATGCACAGAAAACCAGAAAAAGAGACCAGCACTGGGAATCGAACCCAGGTCCTCAGCATTCCGTACTGCGTGCTATAACCCCTACACCACTGCTGGACAGGAATCTAGACACGAATTTTTCCTATGCATACATATCTCAGCTGCATACGTCGCTACTAAGCAATCAATCATAATTCATGTCTAGATTCCTGTCCAGCAGTGGTGTAGGGGTTATAGCACGCAGCACGGAATGCTGAGGACCTGGGTTCGATTCCCAGTGCTGGTCTCTTTTTCTGTCTCATGAAACTCAAGTCTTCATGTCTCTGTTTGTATTTGCGATATGGTTTCACGGGATACCCGTAAAAGTAACAAATTTGGAGTTGAAATAAAATATACAAAAAGACTCCAAAAAATCAATCATAAATGAAAAAGATTTTCGGAACACATTTGTCGGTATACGCGCCAGAGGTGTCCAACGTACTAGATTCAAAAGATTTTATTTTTAAAGTACCTCCCATAGACGTAAAGTGGGGGTGATTTTTTTTCTCTCATCCAACCTTGTAGTGTTGGGTATCGTTGGATAGGTCTTTTAAAACCATTATGGGGTTGCTTTAAAAAAAATCGACTCAGGGTTTTTTTTGCAAAATATTCAACTTTAAAGCCCCCCCTCTAAAATCTAAACCGGTGGGTGGAAAAATTGAAAAAAATTCAGAATGGTAGTAAGTATATCGAACGTACAAGAAAAACTATAACGGTTAAGTTTCTTGAGAATTATTAGTAGTTTAAGAGTAAATAGCAGCCTAAGGTATAAAATATTACCTAAACATGGAATATTCCCTACAAAATACGTTACGAAATCCTTAGAAAAAATATTACTTAATTTTTCCTAATGGCTACGGAACCCTATTTCGGGCGTGTCCGACACGCTCTTGGCCGGTTTTTATTTTTAGTTAGCTATATCTAATCTCCCCTTCAATAGAGCCAGGAATTACACTTACTTATCCAAAGCAAAGTCGTATCTGGTATCTCGCATGGGCAGCGAGAATTCGAGCAGGGGCTTGAAACGGGCCGCTATTTCAGCGAACGCATGCTTGTCGTTAGCAGCTGGTTCTGGCAGGTCGTCGAAGACGTCACATTCCTTGGAAGTATCGGGCAACACGGCATCTGCTGGCCCGGCGAGCTGACGGTATCGGTGGGTGTAGGCGTCGCAAGCGGGGCCGAGGACAGAGGAGTCTGTTACCACTGAGTATCTGGAAAACAATGATGCTTCGGTAAGCAGTTGGGTAAGACTGATAAGAAGAAAATAATTTTAGTTACATAATGCATTTACTATATATAGCCGTTTGGAAATTGAATTTAAATTCAGAGATTTAACTAAATTTGAAAATAATAAATACTATACAGTGGAACCAGTCTTCATGTCTCTGTACTGTAGGTATACCACAAGTTTCATCCAAATCCGTTTAGCAATTTTGGAGTTAAAATCGCATTTACAATAGTAAAGCTGCAAGCATACCGTGTCCACTAGCCACTATACCCTCAATTATCTTGTAAGGAACATAAGAGACAGTTCACAGATGTGGTCCTCCGCAAAGTAACGCCTGACCCAATATACATAAGAAACATCCATCATTACCTCAGAGGCACGGAAGCCCCGTTGTTCCTGGTGACGAGCAGCTCGTGGTGGAAGGTGAGGGACTCGCCGCGCGCCGCGCCGCCCTCGCCCGGGCCGCCCGCCACCACGCGATGCCACCTCTCCACCTGGGACTGGCCCTCAGCTGACGTGTAACCTGAAGACGCGATCAGGTTAACATTAAGGGGCTGTTTCACCATCAATTTTATTGATTAAATTTATTTGACGGATAAATGTGATGCCGTCTCTGTTTGTTTTGTTCGAATAGACGGAGATGGCATCACATTTATCCGTCAGCTAAAATTAATCAACGGGTGGTGAAACAGCTCCTAACAATCGTAAACATGATAGTTTATGTGCTAAGTAACTAAAATAGGATTTTAAATACTGTAGGTAGATGCATATAGGCATATTTTTCGATGGGAGTGACCTATGTACAGTCAAAGAAACTGAATCACGTACCAGGGTACCATACATCGGCCAAAGAAATCATAGCGAAATTGGTTATGAAAAGGTTCCACCCTGGTACCTGATTCAGTTTCCTCGACCGTATGAGAGAGGTCTATGTATGGGGTATTGGGGAGGCCAATGCATGGGGGGAGGCCTATGCGTGGGGGAGGCCTATGTATGGGGTAGAAAATGTCAAATTGTCCAACAGTGGATGTCCTATGGTTATTTGGTCCGATGATGAAATTGCTGTGCCGGTGAAATTACTGGCACGTGAGGTATCCCATCTTAGGCCTCTAGGTTGGCAACGTGTCTGCAATACCCCTGGTGTTGCAGATGTTTATGGGCGGTGGTGATCTCTTACCATCAGGAGACCCACTTGCTCGTTTGACATCCAGTCGAATAAAAAAAAATGATTTTGCAGTTGACGAAGCCACACGATATCTAACAGCGATAGACTTCTAATTGTAGATAAGTAGAGAATTTTGCTTCATTTGCTGATCTTGAGTAACAAAGGTAAACTCGATTATACTTTGCACAATTAAACATACCAGCGAATTCGAAGCCATCTACATCTGGCAGTCCTGGGAAGGTCTGGTCTTTTGTGCTCCCAGGCATCAGAGGCGACAGGGTGCACCGCCTTACCACTTTATCTCCGGTACGGTCTACTCGGACCTGTGAAGTTTAAAGTCTTCAGTAGTTATGCAAGTTTACTTTTCTTTACAGGTAGGCAAGCGATGAAATACTACCATTGTATACATTTTTGGGAAATATTATAGCTCCATGGTCACGAATCGTTATACCGAAAGGGTTCCGAGGGATGGCCAAAGGAGCAGAGGCAGACCCAAGACGAGACGGCGCGACCTGAGAGCATTTCAGCTCGATTGGCAGATGCATGCTCAGGATAGGGAAGAGTAGCGGAAGAAATGGGAGGGAGGCCTTTGCCCAGTAGTGGGACATATTACGGGCTACATAGTGATTTTGCCAATATTGGGGTTGAAGAAGACACTAATGGATCCCGTTGTGCGTAGCTTAAAATACTACCAGTAAGAGCGCTTCAGTCGGCCGTCAATGCACATATTATTAGTCTATGTTTTGAGTAGACCTCTCTCCACCTTTTTGATTAGCGTTCATGAGGAAATCAATCAATACCCATCAATAATTTTTAAGGAACATTACCTCTAGGAACTGCACGCGGCCATCAGAAAGAGGGGCTTGGTAGAAGGTGGTACCACCGTCTTCCACCACAGTACGAGCTGTTCTGGAGCCCGCGTGCCACCTGTCAAATAAGAACTGGTGAAAAACTTGTTGAACAATAATTAATAACCTCATTGTGGGTCTTTATTTACTGGATTTTTTTGACAGGAAGTCGGTATTGCCTCTCTTTTTATACTTAAATGGCGATAACTTGGACAGTGACCCGCACTCCGACGTTTATCTTAGTGGATAAGTATTTAGTCATCCATCCATAGAGCTTCTTTCAAAAACTAGGAGTTGACTATTACCTATATTTTTTTTTATTTATTAACACTACTATTACGTAAAATCATAAGGGCATTGTTTATATAAGTGATGATCAAATATATTCAACGTACTGTGTCTGGAAAGCCTCAGTATAGTCAGCATGGGGTACATTGAGGTCGATACGAAGCTGCAGTGAGCGGTCAAAGCGGGGGCGCGGGGGCGCCGCAGCCGGGATCGGGGCGCTACCGGATGGCTCCTCCGGCACGACCGGAATGCGGTCCGGCAGAGAGCGGTCCGGGATCAAAACGGCCGGCAGCTCGGGAGCTTGTGGCACTTGGCGTTGGAAGCTCTGGACCATTTCTGCTGATGTGTCTGCAGTGGGGATACGGAGGGGTTTAATAAGGAGCAATTAAATTGAAGCAAATTCGCTTCGCTCGCTCCCGTGGAAGAATAAAAAATTGGCTAGATTTGTAACCCTTTTGGAATTTCGTGATTTTCCTTCTTAGTGCACCTGTATGTTTCTCAAGGAATATATTTGCTAAAATCGGAAAAACACGGTGTACATATATCAGATCAATTCAGATCATAAGGTGCACCAAGAGCCCAAAAAAAACATCTTGATTTCTCGACAAACGGTGAACGTTAGCGTAGCTTTTACGCAATGGAACACTATAATAAAAGATAAGTAGATAAATATTTAAAAATGCTCACGGAAAAGTTGGTCGAATAGTCCTGCCGAAAACGGTATTGCATCTTCAAGTGCAGGCGCAGAGACTTGAACGCCCAAGTTGACATTCGGAGCTCTTCCTGGAGAAACCTGAAGTGACCCAGGAGCTTCCACCCCAAAGCTCACTTTACTGCCACCAGCTCCAAGATTAAAGTTAAGACTACCTCTGGGTGGAACAACTTCAGTTATTTTCGGGATCTGGGAAAGAAAATTTCTGACAGGCTTCTGATTGTCCTGTTGCGATCCAGTATTGAAGAACGGTGGGAGGCCCTTGACAGGTCTTTGGACATTGACTTGGTCATTGGGTTCAGCGTCAAAGAACTGTTGCTTGAACTGCTCTAAGTTGTTGTGTTGTTGAGCTGATTTCTGGACGCTGGGGGGGGTTGTTTCGGTAAATTGCTGGCGGTTGGCGACGTAAGTTGCGGATTGCACTTGCGGCGGCAGAGGGTAAACACCTTCGTTGACTTCGGTTTGCTCATTGTTATGGTGGGCATTGCAGGTATCTGCGAAAATCAAAGCATAGTGTGCTGTAGAGATTTATTTTCTATCATATTTCAATGTTTTAATTCTATTTTAAACTTCTCTTCTTTCTACCTGGAGCCTTGGTGTACACGGGCACGGGTAGCACCAGCACTGGCAGCGTCACGCCGCCTTGCCCTCCTGCAGATAGTGAGGTTCGATAAGTGACTTTACAATGAGAGGTTCATGTTTGATTTTAAAAATGAGCATGTAATAGGTACTGTACCCAGTTGAATCGGCAGCTGCACTGGAAGCAGAGGTCCGGCGTTAGGGACGTTTTTGTCACTTGGTCTTTCTATCGACAAAGATATATTATAGTTAGAAAGTGTAGAAAAAAAACTTTTTGTTGACTGTAGGTTAGGTACATGCATTATCTTATCATCTAACCTATGTACGTTTGTTTGTAGAAAGTCAATCCGACATCAACTTCGACTTTACAAATTTGACCCATACTGACATAGCAAGTTAAATAAAAACTTGTAATGAACACAGGGCCGAACTTTACGAAGATTTTTAAGTTTCCATTTAATCACGAAGCGATATCTACGGACTAATGAATCTTTTGGAAACATGTTTGAAGGTATGGACGTTTGAAATTGCCTTTATACGATTTTCTTTCTGGCGAAAATTTTTGTGTTGTAACCACTACGAAACTTATTTCAACGCGTCCTTGAACATTTGAAAGTATTTTCCTGTTATTACCAGTGCCTAAACCTCAAAACCAACCATCTCATTATCGCCCTTCGCATCAATACAATGATTTAAATAAGTGTCTAAGTTAGTGGTTTATTACGAAGATTTATACAAACTTTTTGAGTGGACAAGTGAATGGTGTGTTTGTTACATCAATGATAATTTGCAACAAATTACGAGATTCTTCCTCAACATTTGCAAGGCAACGTGGCAACGTGGCAACAAGAAACACATTTCTTCTAAAATAATTGAAACAGACTCGAATGAATGATCTGAATTAAAAACGTCTTGAGAAAAATAACCGCCCGCGCCGCGGCCCTTCAAGTCTATATTCTGTGCGCCCGCAACCGTATTTTTCAGAACGATCTGTGATTTCGTCAACGATCTTCGTTCTCGCCTAAGTTAAGGAAGACACCATCAACATATAGTATATTCTTTAGAGTCTAATAACAAACCTCCTGAAATGCTGAGGAAGACACCAGCTGACCGCCGGTGCCTATTGCCTGTAGGCTCGCCGCTGCTGGCCAAGCCTGCAACAAAAAAAGATTAGTTTAGTAGTTCAGATTAGAGAAGGTTCAGATCTATGAAAGCGAGTCGGAACCTTACAGAAATGAGTGAAATTCTACGAATCTACAAAAGGACTACTTAAATACGTGCGTACAACTTCTAGTAGATAAACTATACTGAACGGCAAAAAATCTGGCCCTCAAAATTATGCAGAAATACTTAGGTAGTTTTGTATGTAGAGTGGGACAAATTTTGTGCCGCTGAGTATATTTATGACATATTTTATTTAATAGAAAGACAAGTTATACTACCTACGGTCATTATTATTAATTGCAGTTAGAAAAAACTTGTGTGTGGTTGATTATGTTTGTGAATATACCGATTATTATTTATTACCGATGGTTAGGTAGTAATATGTGTGTATTACCAATGTATTACTTATATGGATGTCAAACTACTCCAAGTCATCTAAAATAGTTTTTAGCTTTATGAGTTTCACAGAGGAAGCATATTAGGTTAAGGCTTAGGAGAGATATCTGTACTCCACCTAAACTAGTAGTAGACTCTCAAACAGTGGAAGATGGTAATAAGGTTTGCGAAGTCTTTAATGAGTTCTTATCATCTATTGGAACAAAATTATCTAATCAAATACAACAAACAAACGTAGATACAACGAAATACATACACACATAAGTACATACATGATAAGCCCACATCTGAAATGAATGCACTGAAACCTTGTTCTGTAGATGAAATAACAAATATTATTAACGGTCTGAATGCTAATACGAGCACAGGTATCGATGGAATAAGTACAAAATCGATAAAATGTATTGCTAAACTTATAGTAGAAAACCTCACTAACGTGATAAATCAAAATCTTGCTACCGGCAAGTTTCCTGACAGCCTAAAAGTAGCGAGAGTGACACCTATCTTTAAATCTGGTAGTAAAACGAACCCGGAAGACCATCGACCGATATCCGTGCTTCCTGTGATATCCAAGATCTATGAAAAAGTACTGTATAGACGCCTCGATGAACACCTTACTAATACAAACTTTTTAACATCTCAAAAGTACGGCTTTAGAAACAAATCAAACACTTTATCTGCAGCCATGGATCTAATTACAAAAATAAAAGTGAATTATTGACGATAGAAACATTAGTTTAGGTGTCTTCATAGATTTAAAGAAAGCGTTTGATACAGTTAGCCACGCTTTGGTTTTAGAGAAATTTTGTAACTTGGGTATCACAGGTACCGCGCACAAGATATTTAAATCTTATCTTACTAATAGATACCAACTAGTTAGGATAGGGGAAAGGGAAAACAGCATTAACCCGACATTAGTATCATGTGGAATTCCTCAGGGATCGATTTTAGGCCCGTTGCTTTTTTCTTTATATGTTAACAATGTTACAACTATCGGACTATCAGGACAACATAAGTTTATACGCGGATGATACTTGTCTTTTTTATTTCGGCTGCACTTTGGAGGACATTGCAGGATCTCATCCATCAAGCACATAATAATCTTAATCTCTTTAACTACTGGTGTCAATATAATCTCTTAACTATTAATACGAAGAAACTACTTACTAATTATGTGTCATTGCTGTTATAAATAAATTATTTTCTTTCTTTCTTTCTTTCCTTCAAAACGGCATATATGATATTTAAAGCTAAAAATAAAATCCTCCCGTCCTACATCAACCTTACAATCAATAGCCAACCACTAAATCATTCCCATCATGACATGAAAAGTATATTGGGCTCATCGAATTTATAACCATTTCTAACCATTATTATATAGGGTATAAAGTCGATGCTTGGGCTATACTTAGATGACAAATTAAGCTGGAAAGGTCATATACAACATGTACAATCTAAATTGTCTTCAGTCACAGGTATACTACGAAGAATTGCATCATGCATCCCTCACAAAGCTCGCTTGACAATACAATTCGTTAATAAAATCACACTTAGCTTATTTAATCGAAATATGGGGAACAGCTGCCAACACAAACCTACAAAAATTACAAAGATCTCAAAACAAATCAATAAAGACCCTATTTAAATATGACTACAGAATGAACACCCAATTACTATACAAGAAGAAGAAAGTAGAACTGTTCAACATAAGACAGTTATACACATACTCAACATGCATTTTCGTAAAAAAGATCCTAACAAATAAAATTTGGGTAAATATTTCTCAATCGGGTCCCACTCCAGCCTTTGCACCATGGAGCAGACAAGAACACAAAAACACAGGGGGTTACTGTTACGTATAGGGGAGATAAGTGACCTAAAAATCTTGTTAGGTATTCAAAATATTCTCCTAACACTATGTCGATGTCGGTGTGTGACTGTCGTGGATGGCCATGTCAAATTACAGATTTCTAGTCTTAGAATATATCAGCTAAGCCATACAGACAGACACATAAGCCAAAACTACGTTTTTGCCCAATTTGGTTTCGGAACTGTTAATCTTATCGCCAACTGAAGTGGTTAACCGTCAAGGTAAACCGACGGGACCTCTCAGTATTCTAATATTTGCTATTTGTTAGAGTATCATCAATATATTTAAAGCCGGCTTCCTCGCAGCAAAGGCCAAGGCCGCGACTCACCATTTCTCGACTCGCATGGTTCGCATTCATTATGTATTAGAATTATTGAGAATGTCATGTGTCCCACGTCCTCTGATGAAGACGTCTCTTAGAGATCCGTATAGGAAGAAGGTTTTGTGTAGTCTATAGCCATAGTTTACTTACAGCTAGCTTTTGTTCGCGATTTCATCCACGCCATAAAAAATGGAATTTGACCCCTTCCTTTTTAGGGTTCCGGAGCCAAAATGGCAAAAACGGAACCCTTATAGTTTCGCCATGTCTGTCTGTCTGTCTGTCCGTCCATCCGCGGCTTTGCTCAAGGACTATCAATGATAGAAAGCTGTAATTTTGCACGGATGTACATATGTAAAGTATGCCGACAAAAAGGTACAATAAAAAATTTTAAAAAAAATTTTTAGGTACCTCCCATAGACGTAAAGTGGGGATTTTTTTTCCTCGTCCAATCCTGTAGTGTGGAGTATCGTTGGATAGGTCTTTTAAATAATAATAATTTATTTATTTATCAGACAACATAGATCCATTCATTTGTTAGTACATACATTAAACACTTTTAAAATAAGTTAGTTCTTAAAACATAAGGGTTACTAAGACGATTTTGCTATTCAGTGATTTGTTTGCAAAATATTCAACTTTAAAGTGCAAATTTTCATTAAAATCGAGCGGCCGGTGGGTGGAAAAATTTGAAAAAAATCAGGATGGTAGTAAGTAACATTAGGGGTTTACTAAGACGATTTTGCTATTCAGAGTAAATAGTTTTAAGGTATAAAATATACCTAAACTTATAAAATATATATTTTCCTTAAAATACGACCTTAGTAAAATGGCTACGGAACCTTATTTTGGGCGTGTCGGACACGCTCTTGGCCAGTTTTCCTTGTCCGTACGAGTAACTAAAGTGTTCGTTTAGTTATTTAATTAGGTACTTTCATTTGTTTTATGCTGTATTATGTATAGTTGTTAAATAAATACACTTGTAGGTTTACTTCAAATCAAAATTCAAATTCAAAAACATTTATTTGTAAGAATACAGTAAAATGATATAGTTTAAAATCACTCAATAAACTCACTCGTCAAGTTTGTGAACATCACAATTTGACCCTTGACTGGAGTTATTAGTTATTTTGTATGAAAAAAGTGTTTTTTTCACAAAGTTAGTTTTTATTCGATTTGTGTAAATATTAACTTTATATACATTACCTATAGTTACCTGGTTCCTATCAACGTACGGAGCCGTCTGTCGAAGTTAAAGGAAGTCAAGAAAAACACAATGTATATTAGTTGCCTACATAGATACGGAACCTGCAAAGCGATTGAAAAATAAGTTAGCAGATCGATTAAGTTTAGGTATAATCCTATTAATATAATTTACGAGGTGTCGTTAAATCCGGTCATCACGTCGCGCCGGATGGTACAGCTTCGACCTTACGTAACATTATAATTAATTTATGTAAATATTTTCAATTTCCAGCATATTTAAAGGTCATTTTCCTCAACCGACGAAAACAACTTTAAGTGGTTTTTTATAGATACCTGTTCACATAATAATATCTAACTGCCTGATAACCTATCTATTTACATGGGACAGTTTTATACTTAAACTTTCAATGCTTGACTAGGTACCTAGCTTGAATAAAAACTACCTATTACCACAAAGTAGATAATATTTACTGAATGAGGGCTATCGTTTTTTGTCTCACTAGATAGCGCACTGTTGCGTGAGGTTTTTAAGTATGGCTTTCAAAGTCTGTTATTACAAAAATCATATTTAATACACCTTAAAACCGTACCATAAAAATATCGAGCATGCCACAGTGTTGCATAGTCCCCGTTTTGTTCGGAAAAAAGGGAGGACAAAGGTTTCCGAAAGACAAAACTGTCTCAAAACACAGACATTCATTGCCCCGGAACGCATATTTGCCATAATTAATTTCAGATATTGCAAAATATTCACAAAATTGTTCTAAATATAAATAAACCCGCGTAGCTCAGGGGTACACTAGCGCCTCTAGTGGCGAATTCATACGCGATAGCCCTCATTCAATTTCACTTGCGAGAGGAGTGTGATCATCATCATCATTATCATCATATTAGCCACAAGACGTCCACTGTTGCCATAAACCTCTAGTAGCTTCGGAAGAGCTTCAGTTGGAAGCGAAGAGGATCGTGAACGGGGCGATGGATTTCAACTGCAGTAGTATATGTTTGATCGATTCTACATGTCATCGCAGCTACATTGCGCGTAAATAGAAGCGCACCCTAAGAACTGCTTAAAAAACAGTTAAATCTTTACCATTAGACTCAATTTACATATTAGATCATTGGATCTAATATGTAAATCTACGTATTCCTATTGCTCACACAACACCAGAAAAAACATGCTACGGATGCAACAGCAGCACACAGTCGCTTATGCCTTTTTAGGGTTCCGTACCCAAAGGCTAAAAACGGGACTCTATTGTCCGTCTGTCAGTCTGTCTGTCCCTCTATAACCAGGCTGGCAGGTTGTATCTGATGAACTGTGATAGATAAAGATGAAATTTTCACAGATGATGTAGGTATTTCTGTTGCTGCTATAACAACAAATGCTACAAACAGAATAAATCGCTCCCATATACACGAAACGTAATAACAGCAATAAGGTTTTAAAATATTCATAGAGTATTTAGTTGTATTTTCACTTTAAAAAATCATTACTAATTATTATAAATGCGAAAGTTTGTGAGGGTGAGGAGTGAGTAGAGTATGCTTTGTTACTCTTTCACGCTGAAACGGCTGGACGGATTTGGATGAAATTTTGGCGAAAAGTTAGTTTATAACCTGGATTAAAACATAGGATACTTTTTATCCCGGTATTCCCACGGGATAGGGATAAAATCTCGAAATAACAACACCTCTGGACTTCGAGTCATGAAATTAGTATGTAGGTAGTTGGACGTTTGGAATAACAGATAGGTGACTTTTTGACCCGATTCTACATGTCATCGCAGCTACATTGCGCGTAAATAGAAGCGCACCTAAGAACTGCTTAAAAAACATTTAATCTTTACCATTAGACTAGATTTACATATTAGATCATTGGATCTAGGATTAGTGGTAACATCTGAACTGGCGCACAGGCTGAGGTATAGATATCATATCATCCAGCCTATATACGTCCTGCTGGGGCGGCACAGGCCTCCTCTCAGAACAAGAGGGCTTGGGCCATAGTTCACGCGGGCCAGTGCGGATTGGGGAACTTCACGCACCATTGAATGCTTCGCAGGTTTGTGCAGGTTTCCTCACGATGTTTTCCTTCACCGAAAGCTCGTGGTGAATTTAAATGTAACTCCGCACATGAATTTCAAAAACTCAAGAAGGTGTGAGCCGGGGTTTGAACCACGACTCTGCTTGAGAGGCGATAGGTCAAACC
>NC_133495.1:299354-374562 GCF_025370935.1 Choristoneura fumiferana | reverse complement strand
CCGCTGGGCTTAGAGGCATGAATTTGGATGTACCTATGTAGCCGTATGTCTGGAATAAACATAAGTACGCTACTTTTTATCCCGATATTCCCACGGTATAGTTTTGTAACTAAGACCCCATACATCCCTGTATTATTATTATTATTATTTCGTATTTTTTTCTTTAATTGTATACTGTAGTTTTTAAGTATTTTATTTGTAATAATTTTATTTTGAAAAAATGACTTTCTGCCAAGTTTCTTGCGGCGCATTCTTCTGGCAATGATGGTCTTTCAAAAGCGCTGGTAGTATAAAAAATGACGTGTAAAAGTGCCCATTGCGGCCTATTTACTGAATAAATGATTTGAATTTGATTTTGCATTTGAATTTGGATAGGGAAAATTTTGAAACTTCAGCACTGGGTTTAGAGTCTTGAATTTTGTACAGTTATTCACAAACAACCTCAATGAAGACCACGATATAAATATTGGAAATTTCCAGGGGAATTTTAAAATCCCGAAAATTTCAATTGTAGCTACCACACCGAATAGTTTACGCGTGCGAAGCCGCGGGTAAAAGCTAGTAGAAAATAAAAATAAAAAAAATTGTAGGGTACCTCCAATAGACGTAAAGTGGGGGTGTTTTTTTTCTCGGCTAACCCTATAGTGTGGGGTATGGTTGGTAGGTCTTTTAAAACCATGCATTGGGGGGTTGCTAAGACGATTGTTCTATTCAGTGATTGTTTGCGAAATATTCAACTTTAAAGTGCAAATTTTCATTAAAAACGGACGAAATCTAAATATTTAATAATTTACAAGGAAAATTATAGCGGCTAAGATTGCTTGAGAATTATTAGTAGTTTAAGAGTAAAAAGCAGCCTAAGGTATAAAACATACCTAAACTTGGAAGATTTCGTATAGTACACAATATGAAATCCTTAGAATAATATTACTTGATTTTTTCGTAACGGCTACAGAACCCTATCTTGGGCGTGTCCGACACGCTCTTGGCCGGTTTTTATAATATAAAAAATGACATATTATGACATTTTACACCTCTTTTGAGATAAACATTTATCAATGTGCGGACAATTTAGCTTTTTATTGCATACATTACTATTTAATCTGTAAGTATGAAAAAAATAAATTAACACCGGGCTGGTCATGTTTTTAAAAAGTTGCAGATTAAAAGTAGCTTAGTTACGAGTATGCGAGTGGGAACTAACCTTGCATTTGAAGCCCATGGTCAGACACCCTGTATTTCGGTATGTACCTAATTTGACGTGCGTGCAATTTCTGACGAATATAATAAAAAAACTTTTACCCGTTTATATTTTTAACGAAAATCTAAAAACTTATATTTAATTTTATTTCTACTACTCTTCTTCTTTTCTATTCTGTCTACTGCTGTCTAGATTATTCTATTTCTAGGATTTTATTAAAGGAAATTTTAGTTTCCAACAAATTTTAGACCTACTAGTAAAGTTAGTTAATAGTTAATGTAAAGTCATAGATATAAGTTTTTAATGTTGCATGCTAAAACTACTTAGCAAAAAATGATGTTTCAATTTTCAAAATGTAACACCTTACTGTACCATTTTTTACGCAAATAAAGATGATTATGATTATGATTATTAGCCTGATCTGTATCCAAATCTGCAATTTTGGTTAACTCCATAATTAGATTCTATTAAAATGATACAAGTGATCCAAAACTACTATTCGCTTATTTTTTTTCTATCAAGTGATAAGTCACTTGATAGAAAAAAAATAATACCTACTAAAAATTATAAATAATAATAGAATACGGGTACTACGGAAGTACTATACTTCCTTAGTTCCCCTATTTAAAAAGCGAACACTTATTTGAACTTACCGGCCAAACATAGCGCGAAAACACACCACGCTAACCGCATCATGTCACTTCCTCACGCAGCTTCGCCCACAATGTCCCCGACACCACCACGACACCGGCTAAGCTCGGCGACTGTTGCGCTCGCGCAGGTTGCCCATGAGATCATCCCATCCCCACTTTGATGACCCTTAGAACCACTGGCTCCTAAAGAAGCCAGCGTGGCATCACAACTCAGGGTCATGGCAATCTTGCGGTTATTGCTAAGCCGCCCACCTATGGTTGAAATCACAATATTTTGAATTATAATTTTAATTAGTTCAAGAGCTGGTCACGAAGGCCGTCAAGATGAGGCGACAATTCTCGGAAAAATCAAAACACATGCAAGGGCAATTAGATTTATCTGTAAATATTTAGGGCAGTTGTTTTATTTTATTTTTATTTTTATTCTACTGGATGGCAAACGAGCAAGTGGGTCTCCTGATGGTAAGAGATCACCACCGCCCATGAACATCTGCAACACCAGGTAGTTGATTGAAGTTTAAAACATGCTTATATTTTTCTTCGATGTTTCTTTCGCTTTTTTATTAATACAATTTAGTTTCTTACTTCATTAGCTAAAGATGAAAATATGTAGGTGCATTTATGCAAATCGAAATCAAACAAGTATTACCTAAATATGTACTTACATAATGTTCGAAAGAATAAGGTTGATAGGTACATAACTAAAAATTCCTTCCTGCAAAAATGTATTCCTTACTTCTGTCCATTGTAAAGGTTGCCTGGAAGAGATCGCTCTTAAGCGATAAGGCCGCCTATTGTTAACCTTAGAAAATCTCTATGTTTATACCTGTGTTTTCTGTAAGTACTGCTTACTTACTGCTGCTTACTGTGTTGGTGTGCAATAAAGAGATTGTATTGTATGGTAATTAAATAAATTCTGGGCTGAAAAGAACTCGAATTGTAAATTGTCCTATGCAAAAAAGCCGGCCAAGAGCGTGTCGGACACGCCCAAAATAGGGTTCCGTAGCCATTACGAAAAATTTAAGTAATATTTTTCTAAGGATTTCGTATTTTATACGGAATCTTCCAAGTTTAGGTATATTTTATACCTTAGGCTGCTATTTACTCATAAACTAAATAATTCTCAAGTAAACTTAGCCGTTATAATTTTCCTTGAAAGTTTGATATACTTACTACCGTTCTGAATTTTTCAAATTTTTCCACCCACCGGTTTAGATTTTAGAGGGGGGACGCTCGATTTTTATGAAAATTTGCACTTTAAAGTTGAATATTTCTCAAACACATCACTGAATCGTAAAATCGTCTTAGCAAACCCATGGTTTTAAAATACCTATCCAACAATACCCCACACTATAGGGTTGGATGAGAAAAAAATCACCCCCACTTTACGTCTATGGGAGGTACCCTAAAAAAAATTTTTTTTTTAATTTTTAATTGTTTGTCGGCACAGTTTACATATATATTCGTGCAAAATTACAGCTTTCTAGCATTGATAGTCTCTGAGCAAAGCCGCGGACGGACGGACAGACAGACATGGCGAAACTATAAGGGTTCCGTTTTTGCCACTTTGGCTCCGGAACCCTAAAAAAGTGCAAAACTGCATAATTAGTCTGCACCGACTGCCGCGACTGCTACGCGAAGCCTACGAGTTTTTAGTGGTTAAGTAATCGAGCGCCGCAATCGCTTTATGTTTTTTGAAATAATCATGTATGTTAGGAAGAACATATGTGATTTTCCCACTAACGTCGATAAGCCAAAGGCTACTAGAAACACAGGGAAGCTTAAAGTTCCATCTTACAGACTGGCTAAAACCAAAAAGTCTTTTCTGGGAAATTGCATACGTTTTTATAATAAAATTCCAAAAAATATTATAAATGAAACGGATACAAAATTCAGATCTATTGTCAAGAAGACATTAATATCAAAGGCGTATTATAAAGTTAATGATTTTATCATGGACAGGGATATTTGGAAATAATTCCGATCCGCATTAGCGATCCCTTCAAATAGCGAACGTACTGTGTTAAAAATAAAGCTGTGTTAAAAATAAAGTTGTGTTAAATACTTGGGATGTATACATGTCATTTAATAATATTGTAAATCTGTTTTAAAAAAAATATATATATACCTCGTTGAGTTTCTTGCCGGATTCTTCTCAGCAGAGGTTTTTCCGAACCGGTGGTAGATTTTTTTTGACATTCATAAGTGCTTGTTGTAGCCTAAATTGAATAAAGATATTTTGACTTTGACTTTGACTTTGACAATGTATTGCAATTTGCACGACTTTATAACTGGCTTTTAGAAAACGTATCAACATTCGAGTGTTTGATTTACGATTTCGAATAGTAAAAGAATTATTGATGAAAAACACTACTGGCACAGAATCAATAATAGTTACCTACCTGGTAACAGGGCTACTGATTTCCGATTTTAAGTGGACAGTTAAGTGTTAATGCTATATGTGTTGGCGTTCAGGTATATACATAATAATGGTGTGTCTTCATTAAAGCCTACTTGAACTTATTTACAGGGCACGAGTACCTATGACGCGCTCGAGTGATGTGTTTGCCGCAAAAACTTGATGAGTTCAAGTGAAGTTACGCAAAAAACTAACGACTTCTGCTGTACTCGCTTAGGGAAGTCCCAACTATTTAGAGTGGCCTATATTAACGGCCTTATAACGGGATTAGTTATATCTCAGAGTTATTTAAACTAAATACTATATAGTTTTGAACACTTAATACTAAATTAAATCTAATAAGTATTAGCTTTTTTTGCTGACGGTACATTTTGTTGACTGCATTTGCATTATCATCCAAACTACATTTGCGTACCAAATTTCAAGTTGATGTCATTAACCGTTGAAGAGTTGCGTCCTGCGGAGAATCCTGGCTGGACCAGAGTATCACTACCAGATTAATGTTTGTCACCGGAGTTACATAAGTGAAACTTATGCCAAAATTTAAGTCAATCTGACTACTGGAAGTATATTAAATTTAACTTGTAAGTTTCGACCCACACCATATTGCACCGTTATTGTATTTATTACAGCGCCAAAATGTTTCTTTTGAGAAATTAATTTTAAAGTTTCAAGTGCTTGTACCTACACAGAAAGTCTGTTTATCATGATGCCATCATGATTCATAATAGAAACATACATATACTCGTACATGCACAGTAGCAATGTCAAGAGATCTCGTTATAAGACTAGGTAGACTTTAAAATAATATACTCAGCGGCACAAAATTTGGCCCACTCTACATACGAAATTTCCTATTACTGCATACATTTGAGGGCCAGATTTTTTTCCGCTCAGTATATATCACAGTGTTCATATCACGTCACCGCGAATGGTAAGAATAATTACTTATATCCTAATTAAACAGCTGTTGCCCGTGACTTTGTCTACACAGAATTACAAGCCTCATTTTACCAAATGAACAAAGATTATTTTTTATCAAAGTTAATTTCCGCGGGATGTGGTTGAAGTTATTGGAAGTTATGCATGGGCTTCCCGATTAAAAAGGGGACTTACTTACCTATTTTTTATCGTCTAAGAAAACAGACAGAAAGGCAGTAGTAGGTAGTCGCTTTAATGCATGTAAAATATTAGTAAAATAAAAATAAAACTATCGAACCATTTTGACTTCTGATCTGACCCAACGTAGGCAGGCAGAGACTACGCAGATAGCTACCTACTGTGAGAACGTACCTACCTAAGTTTAATAATGAACTTCCCTGTCAAGCTTAGTGTACTTTAGTGTATTAAGTACATTTTATTTATACATACAAACATGTAGTACTTACTAAGTTACTTAACTTGCTAGCTGTAGTCAGGCGTTACAACATTTATTTTACATACGAGTATATGTACCTACCGAAGTACCTAAATGTCGTGACCTATTGCAAAGGTAAGATCAAATTCAAACTCCGCCTCTGTTTAGTATCCATTAAGTGAGTATGTAAAGTGATAGTTAAGTAAGAGTATCTATCGCTTTAATTTCATTGATTATTAAATTAAATTGCTAAGTCTAAAATACAAACTGAAATATAGATGCACAGAAAAACCAGAAAAATAAGACCAGCGCTGGGAATCGAACCCAGGTCCTCGGCATTCCGTGCCGGGTGCTATACCGCTACACCACCGCTGGACAACTGCTGGCTGGGATATAGGTTTTACGGGATGACCGTAAAAGTAACAAAAAAATTGGAATTGAAATAAAAAATACAAAAAAGATTAAAAAAAAACAATCTTAAATTGCTATGATCAACGGCACGCGAGGATTCTATTCCCTCATCATCATTATCATATCAGCCGTATTACGTCCACTCTTGGACACAGGCCTCCCCCATAGACCTCCAGTTGCTTCGGTTGGAAGCCACCTGCATTCACCGTGAACCCGCGTCATCCGTCCATCTCGTTAATGAACTCAACCAGCTTTGGCAGCTTTTAGCTTTCTATTCCCTTATGCCCCACTTTTTATATACCTTGGCCAATATCTTCTCTCTCTCTCTCATCAAGTGCCTCTCCAACTAGTGAAGGTTGGCAGTCAGCTCCGCATATCTGATTCGGTCTTTTGCCAGTCTAAAAAGCTCCGCGGCGCTCTTCACTCCCGTCCATTCCCGGATATTGCGTAGCCACGATCCCAATATCTTCACCGAATTAAAAGTTTGAAAGATGGGTAAGTGCTACGTATGCGTTCCGTATGTGCAGTCACCAGAACCAATATCTGAGACAACAAGCGTGCATAAATATCTGATACGACTCTATTTCTAGGGCCGGAAGGACGTGTCAGATATTTTTGCACGCTTCGCTGTGGCAGATCTCAACAATCCTATCCTATTGGTGTCTGCAACAATCCTATTAATTAAGGATTAGTAGTTAATTAATGAAATGTACGTGTATTTTTTTTATTGAAATAAACAGCTTTTAATTTTTTTTTTTTTTTTTTTAGATATTAATGCTGGTGACTGTACCATCAGCCAAATAAGTGGTCTACCAATTTTTAAACAGGTTCCTATATCAAATGAAGACATGTGCGACATATGCTAAAGTCGAACTTTCAAGTTGACAGACACGTCTATTGGCATCATTGATTTATAACATGTAAACGATTACTTATCAACTTTAGAGTGGTAGACCACATATTTGGCTGATGGTACATACCCAAAAGGGTGACAAACGGAGAAGTAGTGTCGCTACACTGTCTCTGTCCGTGTATCTGATGAACCGTAATAGATAAGACAGCCGAGACTAATTATACTATATATTATGTGTATTTCTATTACTTACCGCTAGAAAAAAATAAACTTTAAAATAAGGAGGTACCAACAGCCAATATAAAATGACCCCATTGAGAACATTTTACTCAGAAGCCGGGCTCTGCGAACACTGGCTATTTAAACTGAGCGTATTAAAATTACAACCCCAAGAAATTTGGCGCAGGTTTTATTTTTATGCAACACATCAAATTCCGTAAGCCGTGGTGGCCTAGTGGTTTGACCCATCGCCTCTCAAGCAGAGGGTCGTGGGTTCAAACCCCGGCTCGCACCTCTGAGTTTTTCGAAATTCATGTGCGGAGTTACATTTGAAATTTACCACGAGCTTTGCGGTGAAGGAAAACATCGTGAGGAAACCTGCACAAACCTGCGAAGCAATTCAATGGTGTGTGTGAAGTTCCCAATCCGCACTGGGCCCGCGTGGGAACTATGGCCCAAGCCCTCTCATTCTGAGGGGAGGCCTGTGCCCTGCAGTGGGACGTATATAGGCTGGGATGGATGATCACATCAAATTCATGATGTATTTTTTGGGAATTCCCTCGGGAATTTTAGGGCATCCCAGACTTTTGGGGAGCGTTCAAGTATTGCGTAGGTACTTAATGCAATTTACTTGTAAAACGTTACGATGCGTAACTGCGTTACAGGGGCGGGAGGGGGGTTCACACAGATAGATAGATAGATAGAAACTTTAATCGTCATAACAAAATAACATGGCTCTATACACGTTTTTGATAAAAACAAAGGAATAAACATTAAGAAGACAAAACCAGGTTAACAATCATACAGAAAACGCAAAACAGAACGCAGAACGCGCACAGCGCGGTACGTAACAGTTTTTTTTGTAACAAGTACATACTATAATGACCTCAATAGTAGGAAATTCGGATCATCAGTTCTTGTTCTTGGCCTATAAATGGTCTTAAACTGAGTTGCCAGTGTGACTGTGCCAAAAAAATACCAACTTCATTTGGAAAACGGCTAAAGAAAAGCTAAAAGAATTAAATTGAAATGGACATTTGAGTGTTACGTACCGTTCAGGAAGGAGGAGGGTGTGCAGAAAAATGTTACGGCGCGTTACATGGCGGGAAGGGAGGGTCAAAAATCTTCAAAAATTGCGTTACGTATTACTTGAACGCCCCCTTGGTAAAAATTTAGCATGTAGATAACTGATAATCTGAAATAACATATTACGCTTCTTTACATTTCAAAATTCCCACGAGATCAGGCAGGATAAAATCCTAAAATTTTATCCACTACAAAAATGAAATTCTACGCGGGACGATGCATTTTTTGGATCTTTGTGAAATTCCGGAATTTCAATTCAATGAGGGTTTTCACAGAGGCGAAATATCACTAGATGGCGTTCGTGAGGTCCGTTTGACGTTTGCTTGCGATTGGCTCATTTAGTTATTTAACCAATCACGAGCAAAAGTCAAACGTCAAACGGACTTCACGATACTAACGCCATCTAGCGATACTAACGCCATCTAGCGATAACCCTCATTGAATTGCTGGGCTTAATGGTTTACGCGTGCGGAGCCGCGGGTAAAAGGCTAGTATCAAAATAGAAACGAATTCTATTAAAGTTGATAATATTATTTATGCACAAAATAATCTTACAAAATACTCTTACTTGTCAAATAAAAAAAATTGTTCTCTCATAATTAGTTACCTACTTACAACATTATGGCTGCACTATACTTCTTTAGCCCTATTTATGTTAGGGGCAACTGAACCCGTTAAATCAAGCATAGTTTGAATTGCCCCATATTTCATTTCATTTTCATTTATTTATTTTGTTAAAACATATGCAGTTGGTACAAATTTTCATGTATGTAGTTTCATGTGTTTTCATGTATAGTTCGGCTCACGTAAAAAGAGCGCTGGCGATATACCTGCGCAGTGAGCAATTAACCGACCAAACGGGTGGAAAGACGTAAGGCGCGGGTGAGGAGGGAGGGAGGGCTTGGCTGTGCCGTCGCGCTATTGGTTCGGCAGTCGACCTTGACCTTTACCTTTTCGTGCGCGACGGTACCCCTGCGCAAACACATCCCCTCCAAAGTCACCCAGCGCTCTTTTTACGTGAGCCGAACTATAGTGTGTTTTCATGTTAGTTACAATATCCCTCCCAGCTGTATATGATTTATTTATATTTCTTTATCTCATTTGTTCTCTTATATGGATGTAGTTTAACAAAAGGGAACCAAGCCATAACAATTCATTTTTTTATTTAATTTGGATCTAGTTTCAGTAGCAGGGTACCCTTTCATTATTTTTGAAATTTTGGAAAAAATATGGTTTTTCCAACTGTGAATCAAGAGCATAATCGATTCAGATAGTTTAAAAAAATGGAAAGGGTACACTTTTTTTTGAAAACGCCCGAGCAACAAAAGCAAAGTTAGCACATTCACTGCCACCAGTGCAAAACAAAACAAGAACAAAACGCATATGCATAATAATGCGTTTTCGGAACTTTGCCCGGTGCCACTGTCATAATTAATCATACATTTTGAGCACACATATGCGTCGGTGGCACCTGTGGAAGTCAGATGGCAGTGAATGTGTTAAAGAATAACT
The DNA here is from genome assembly GCF_025370935.1 of Choristoneura fumiferana. Classification (NCBI taxonomy): domain Eukaryota; kingdom Metazoa; phylum Arthropoda; class Insecta; order Lepidoptera; family Tortricidae; genus Choristoneura; species Choristoneura fumiferana. The sequence goes on along the minus strand of NC_133495.1, from coordinate 364,851 downwards.
TGACAGCACTTTTTTTTTTTTTTTGTTAAACTATGTCCAAATATGCAAGTACATTCCAATACAAACTCAACTAGACAAACATAGTGCTGCTAGAATAATTAACCAAATATACAAATGAGGTTGTCATTATATTACAACTGTGATCGAGAAGTTACAAACTTATTGAACATATTACAAACTTAAACATTCCAACCCAAGTAGCGCCACTTACTAAAATATAATGTTAACCTAAGTGCACATTCAATATTTTGTATTCCGTCCACCTGCATGAGTAAGTTTGTAAAGATTTGTTAATGAAGGTCTTAATCTGTTAATATGATGGAATTAATATTTACAAATTAATTAACATTAATATGTGATTTGCTTTGTGTCATGTTTACATAAAAAGGGTTTGGTTATATAAACAAGGTAATGTCAATGTTGAGTTACAAAATGTTAGATTTTTGTGTTCATTATTTTTCATATTTTGATTTCGTAATAATGGTAAGGTACACCGCAAGTGGCTGTTATGAACTATGTGGCATTTGGGTACCCCCAACAGTAGATAAACAAAAAATCCATGATCTAATTCACCTAAATTTAAAGTAGCAATGCTACCGCCTGTTGTTGTTCCTTTGATGTCCCCTTCCTCTAACATAAGTCTTGTGTCCTCCCATTTTGTTGTCAGGCTGGAACAGTTTGTTGTTGGAATTATTGTTGTTGGCATTAGGGGTGGCGCGCGGGGTGGGTGTCTGCGGGGGTGGCGCGGCAGAGAGCGGAGGCGGCGGCGGTGTCGGCTGCGGCTCGCTCATGTTTACTTGTTCATTAAACAGCATACAAAATTCACCAACTTTCTGTATGTCACCAGATTTCCCAGCGTAAAGCGTCAAAGCGCCGCGAAATAGAGCCGCATACCCCCTAGTGAGCCTCACAATGTCGCCAGGCATGAGCAAAGCCCCAGGTTCGTCCCAAACAGATAGGTTGACGGAGGCACTGGCATCGGCGACTCGCAGAGTTCTAACCTCCCTGGCTTCCTTCGTCAAGGTCGGCCCGCCAACCTCGAGTACGATGAACACGGCGTTGATGTTTTTCTGACCCTGCTTAAGGTCCTTAATGGCCACAAAGTCTGTGCTCCCCATTGTGATCGTTTAGCGCGTTGTGTTAATATTACGACGATCGTTCGAAAAATCTAAGTTTTAGTAGTAAAGGTTAGTGGTTTAAAGTATATATCGTAAATTATGTCAAAGATAAATAGCTAAAAACAAAGAATTGGTAGGAATACACAAATTCTCACTTTGGCATTTGCAAAAATGATTATGGTCAATGTCAAATCATTCTTCGAATCGAACTGTCAAATGACAGTTGCATTAAGAGTCTGTTTCACCTAGTTTTTATCACGCTATCAGGGTATAATTTTAATAAATCGAGGTAAGCTCTTGGCTTATAAATCAAAACGCATTAAAACTTTTAAAACCGTGATGTACGGTTAGCATCAAAAGTATATTGGTTACTTTTTAGGGTTCCGTAGCCAAAATGGCAAAAACGGAACCCTTATAGTTACGCCATGTCTGTCTGTTTGTCGGTCCGCGGCTTTGCTCAGGGACTATCAATGCTAGAATAGAAAGCTGTAATTTTGCACGAATGTATATGTAAACTATGCCTCTAAAATCTAAACCGGTGGGTGGAATTTTTTTTAAAAATTCAGGATGATAGTATATCAAACTTACAAGGAAAACTATAACGGTTAAGTTTTCTTGAGAATTATTAGTAGTGTTAAGAGTAAATAGCAGCTTAAGGTATAAAAGCCGTATCCGTATTCCGTAGGAAATCCGAAATCCTTAGAAAAATATTACTTATTTTTTTCGTAATGGCTACGGAACCCTCTTTTGGGCGTGTCCGACACACTCTTGGCCGGATTTTACTCTGTCACATTAACACATTTTGTCAATCTTGTATGGCGCTAAGTACGTGGCTGAAAAACGAAAAGTACAAAAGTAACCACCAACCGACTTATGATGCTGACTGTACACGCAATGTGCAGAAGTTTTTTTTGTGTTCTGAGAGCAGCAGTAGTGGGACGTATATAGGCTGGGATGAAGTCTGATTTTGAGATTTTTTTTTTCTTTTTTTATTCTACTGGATGGCAAACGAGCAAGTGGGTCTCCTGGTGGTAAGAGATCACCACCGCCCATAAATATCTGCAACACCAGGGGTGTATGTTTTTATTACATACAAACAAAGCATACAATAAGTTTTTGTTGAAAATTTCATTTTGAATACAAGCTTTTTTGCTGTCTGTACTTGCATTGTCACCCAAACTACATTTAACTACCTAACATTTGCATAACAAATTTCAAATCGATGCCATTAACGGTTGAAGAGTTCCGTCCACCGGAGACGATCCTGGCCGGACTACAAGGATGACACTACCAGATTATTGTATTGTCACGCGATTTACACATGAATGCAAAATTTCAGCTCAATCGGTAACCGGGAAGTGGATCAAATTTAATTTGCAAGATTTGATGACAAACATCGGGCGGCAGAAACCTGAAACGCCTGAAACTAAAAGGTGAAGCTAAAAAAAAAGCCGCATTTACAATTTATCTGTCGTGTTTTGCTGTAACGCTCTGTCTCTCTCTCACTCTCTATAGCTTTGATGCGACATAACCTACGGACACAACACAACACAACACACTGCATCAAATAAATGTGAACGCAACCATATAAAATGTATGAAACCGATGCCGTTGATGCGTCATGACCACGACACAACACGACAGATAAATCTGAATGCGGCTTTAAGATTATTGCTTATCGTCTTCTTATCGTACTGTATTTCCCCGAAATTTCCCCCTCCCACAGTTCCCAAATTAGGCGGTTTCCCCCCAAATTTAGGAAAAAAATAATTGGGATGAAATTTATTTAATTAAGGGCGTTCTATTGCTATGGGGATTTGATTTTTGCCTTTTTATATTTTTTCGTATTCGTTTTATTTAATTGTCTTTATATATTTTTAGGATTAATAAATTTAAAAAGTGTTAAAAATTGGGCCATGGCAATATAATCTAGCCACTAGATTCTGGCCGGGCAAAGCATTTTTTACGAAACTTTATCTAGTATCATTTTTGAGACTGTCAAAATTTAAATTATCTTAGTAGCCCGGCTTAGATGATTTTGAAATTTCTAATATAATATAAGAAACAAATTAAATGAATTTTACTACGAAAAAAATTATCAAATCCCGTTACTTATGGCCCTGCACATTAGTGCACATGGAGCTTAAAGAAGCAATTGGTTTTAAAGGATGCCATGAATCCCTTAAAAATATTACACATCAATCGTTTTGAATTTCTTAGCAGTAAAAACGAACGGGCTTTGCAAAATATGAGATAGCTGCTTGGAGGCACAGATCACAGATTCTTAAGAAAGAAAGAAAAAAAAGAAAGAAGACATTCATTTACTAACACAGAGACACGTATACAAAAAAAAAAACAGGAAAACACTCATGAAATTACATTATACACAATTTTGTGTGTCCCTGCGAAAGTGAAACGGTCGCTGACAGCATTATGCTGAAGCGTTAGACGCTTGCAGCGCTTATTTTCTACCAGAACCGTTTGTGACTCACGGAACAATACACAAATTATACTAAATGAACTACTTACCCATACATACGTAAATAAAATTGAGAAATAAAAATAAATAGGTATAATTATACCAAACCAAGAACAATATGTACATCAAAAGAGACTAGAAAGCAAACAAATTATTTACTTTGATGAAACATGTACCAGGTGTGGCCTGTAATAATAATTAAAACATAGATCATACTCGTTAAACTGAACAACATTAGTTCAGCGAACTAAAAGAATTTCCTTGCTCACCCGCGACCTTATGGTAGGCAAGCTTATGCAAAATATGCGTGTTCATGCAGTTCCTCCACCTCCACACTGTAAGAACACACACAAATCACAAAAACCCATCTATCACCACCACCATACTACACTGACCCGTTTCGAACTCAACCAGAGCTCATCTTCAGAGTACCTAACACAACCGTACCTACACCATGCTACCAGTTGTTAGACTAACAAACCACAACCAAGTACCCACATATATCTTATCAAACAAAACAAAACTACCCACAAGGTGTGCGGTTTTTTCTTTTCTTTTATTGTTTATGAAATGACGCTTTAAAACCTTACATCAACAGTTTCAAAATTGAAAACTATTTTAAAATAATTGGACTATGCTTAAAATTAATTAATCCTTAATATAATTCAATAGATTCATATTCGTTATCATTAATTGTTTTTAAATCGTGTATTTTTTTATATATTTCTGCACAGTTGTCATTTTTAGGTTATTTTGATGTGTTCTTATTGTCTATGACAGATTGTCATTGAATAAACAGCGTTCCTAAGAAATGTGTTTGATCTGATTCCTGGTATTATTCCTAGTATTTCCATATCTATCAACTGGCGACGATGAGTATTGGAACCCTACCATGTTTCGACCCGAGAAGTCAAGAGTGGGAAATATTTCGAAACCGGGTAAAACAGTTTCTAAGCCTGAATGACATTAAGGCCGAGGAAAAAAAGCGTGCTGTTTTGATCACTCATTTATCGGATGATGCGTACTTATTATTACGGAATCTAAGTCATCCGAAGGAGGTAGAAACCTCGACTTTTGATGAGTTGGTAGACTTTCTGGACAAACACCTGACTCCAACGCGGGCGACCTTTGCGGACTTAGGTAACTTTTATAACGCAGTGCAAGCAGAGGAAGAATCTGTCGAGGATTGGGCAGCTCGATTGCGAGGCTTAGCCGTGCATTGTGCCTTCGGAGACTGCCTGGATAAGGTATATCGGGACAGATTTGTACTCGGGCTCAAACTTGGATCTGTACGAGACCGACTCTGCGAGCAAGACGCCAGCAAGCTTACGTTTGCAAAAGCGCTAGAAATAGCGAAGCAAACAGTCACCGCGCGGGAGGCGAGGGCTACGGCGCCGAGAGCTTTTTCACCCGCCGCTGCTATGAAGGAAGAACCGCTGTTGTGGTCCGGCGCAGATCGAGCCGGCGCGGCTCAACGAAGACAGACTTCGCCGAATCGTTGCGCAGTGTGCGGCATGAAGGGTCATGCAGCTGAGAGGTGCCGCTACAAGAATTACCGCTGCCAAAGGTGCAAAGAAAAAGGCCACCTGAAGAAAATGTGCGGTTCAAAGGAAAAACCGGTCAAGAATATCAACTTGGAAACGGATTCGAGTTCGGACGAGGCGCCTGTGGCAGTAGACTGCCGGGAATGTAAGGAGTGTCAGCTGTTTAATTTGAGGTGTGTAGACAGCGAACCTTATTTCGTAACAATCGTGGTAAATTGTAGTACAAAACTGAAAATGGAAATCGACTCTGGGTCTAGTACCAATGTTATTTCAAAGGAATTGTATTTGTCACATTTTGCTCACAAGCAATTATTTAAATGTAACATTCGTATGTGCTTTTACAATGGCCATAAAATTAAGCCTCTGGGGTATTTCATCACTAAAGTAGCGTACAATGGTATGACACATAAATTTAAGTTTTTTGTCGTCGAACATGGTGGTCCCCCGCTATTAGGGCGAGATTTTATGGCAAAATTCAAATTATGTATAACTTCGATAAATAACAAAATTGACTTGGCATCTGGTGATAACTTAGAAGTGCGAAATTTGGTTGAAAAATACAAAGGATTGTTTAGTAAGGAATTAGGTTGCTATACGCGTGCTGACGTTACTTACAGTTGAAGGAAGGTGCGACGCCCAAGTTTTGCAAAGCGCGTCCATTACCGTTTGCAATCAAGGACAAGGTGGAGGCCGAGCTCGAGAGGTTGGTTGAGGTCGGCATACTGGAGCCCGTGAACCACTCGGATTATGCAACTCCGATTGTTCCGGTGCCCAAGTCCAATGGTAGTATCAGAGTTTGTGCGGATTACTCGGTTACATTAAATAATGATATTTACGTTGACAAATATCCTCTACCAAGGATAGAAGAGATTTTTGCTAAGCTGAGCAATGGTCAGCAATACTCCAAGTTAGATTGTAGTCAGGCGTATAATCAGTTGAGGCTTTCAGAGGAATCGCAAAAACTTACCACCATCAATACCACCAAAGGGTTATTCAAATATAAGAGGCTAGTTTTCGGCTTAGCGTGCGCCCCGGCGATTTTTCAGCGCACTATTGAAAACCTTTTGGCGGGAATAGATGGTGTAACAGTTTTCCTAGATGACGTTTGTGTGACAGGTCCGACTAAAGCCTTACATTTGGAGCGGTTGGAAAAAGTATTCCAACGATTTCAAGAATCTGGTCTCAGATTAGAACAAAGCAAATGTTCCTTTTTTCAGGATAGTGTAACTTATTTGGGTCACATTATTAGCAAGGACGGTTTGCAAAAGTCTCCAAAAAAGGTAGAGGCCATTGTCAAAGTACCCAAGCCCACTAACATAACTGATTTAAAACGCTTCTTGGGTATGGCAAATTACTATCGCAATTTTGTTCCCAACGCGTCGTCTATCCTAGCTCCACTCCACGAGCTATTGCGTGAGGGTGCGCGGTGGGAGTGGACGGAACGGCAGCAGGCGGCCTTCGATGGAATGAAACGCGAGCTCAGCAGCTCGCGCGTGCTCGCGCACTTCGACCCGGCGGCGCAGCTGGTGCTGACCGTGGACGCGGGCCCGGCCGGCCTGGGCGCCGTGCTGGCCACCGTTGACGCCGCTGGGCGAGAGCGTCCGCTGGCTTTCGGTTCCCGGTCACTGTTGCAGAGCGAACGTAATTATAGCCAATTACAAAAGGAAGCCACGGCTATTGTCTTCGGTGTTAAACGCTTCCACCAATATTTGTATGGCCGACGTGATCCTTTTATTTTAAAAACCGATCATAAACCGTTGTTGGCAATATTTGGTAAAAAGGGCGGTATTTCTGTTACGACTGCATCGCGGTTGGTTAGATATGCAGTTTTTCTTTCTGCATATAATTTTAAAATACAGTATACTTCGGGCAAAGAAAATCCAGTCGCAGATTTCTTTTCAAGGAATCCGTTGGATCAGCGTGAGTCGGAACATCACGAAGATGTTGAACATTGGGCTCCGGCTTTAAATTCGCTCCAGTTGGAAGGACTACCCGTTACATACAGAGACATACGACAAGCGACTGCGAGCGACGGTGTTCTTAGAACCGTAGTCAAATATGTCAACCATGGTTGGCCGCGAAAAATAGTATGTAAAAATGTTTTACCTTATTTCCAGTGTAAAACAGACCTGGAGGTAGAAGATGGTTGTCTTCTACGAGGTCACAGGGTCGTGATTCCCACAGTGCACAGGAAGGACATACTGCAGGAGTTACATCGAACTCATCAGGGCATAGTCCGAACAAAGAGTGTTGCACGATCACGGGTGTGGTGGCCGGGCGTCGACCGCGACATCGAGCAGACGGTGGGCGCGTGCCGCGTGTGCGCGACGCTGCGCCCGGCGCCGCCGCGCGCGCCGCCGCAGCCCTGGCCGCGGCCCCCGCGCCTTGGGTGCGTATACATCTGGACTACATGTCGGTGTCTCAGAATACATACCTTGTGGTGGTCGACGCTTTCAGCAAATGGCTAGAGTGTTTCGATATGTGTTGTGGAACAACGACGAAGCAGCTTATATTAAAGCTCAAATTTTTATTCTCTCGATTCGGCCTTCCCGAAACTATTGTATCCGACAATGATGCAAAAATCGCGTCCAATGAATTTCTCGAGTTTTGCAAAACTAATGGCATCGCGTACCTGACGTCTCCGATCTATCATCCATGCAGTAACGGGCAGGCAGAGAACAGCGTCCGTACGTGTAAGAGAATGTTGAAGGCAATTTTAAGCTCTTATTCTTGTAAATACAAAATTAATGAGAAGCTTCAGGAATATTTATTTGACTACCGTAATACTACTCATTGCGCCACGGGAGCTTCCCCGGCTAAGTTAATGATGGGGCGTGATTTGCGTGGTAGGCTAGACTTGTTAGTGCCGTCGAAGCATGAGGTGCCCAACCTTGTAACTGAAGCGAAAAGGTTATTCAACATAGGCGCGCTAGTTTGGTGTAGGTGCTATGTGGATAGAAAACCAATTTGGAAAAAGGGGACTATTACTAAAAATATTGGGAATCGGATGTTTTTAATACAATTAGAAGAAGATAATGTTATTTGTAAACGACATATTGACCAGCTGATGCGTTACGTATCTAACGACGACGTTTCTGATGTGCGTGGCACGGAGCGTCGTGCGCTAAGATCACAGGCATCCTCGCAGTCTGTCTTGTCGACACCTTTTCAACTGGTGGATGACGAAGGGTTAGGAGATGACTGGCAAGATGCGGTTGAGGGGGTGGAGCAGGTAGAGTCAGTAGAGCCAGTAGCAGAACAGGTAGAGTCAGCAGAACAATCGACAGTTGCGCCTGTTGAGGTTCCCTGTGACAGAGTCCTAAGACCGAAAAGAAATGTCAATTACAAAATATGATGGTCCTACTTTTGATACCTAGCTGTTATTTATGTTTGATAATAATTCATTGTTTAATTTTGTTATATGTCTTTATTTTAGGTTCCCCAACTAAGGGTGAAGGAGCTGATGTGTTCTTATTGTCTATGACAGATTGTCATTGAATAAACAGCGTTCCTAAGAAATGTGTTTGATCTGATTCCTGGTATTATTCCTAGTATTTCCATATCTATCATATTTCCTCACATTCACAAACACCGTGTTGGCTGTTTAGGAGTTTCCAACGTAAATGAAAAAAAAAAAACTTTAATCCCTAGAGAATAAAAAGGAGCTTTAGTCCCGATGCGCAGAGACTAAAGTAACATTTTAAGAGCATGATAAGTGAAAAGGAATTTAGAAAATCGGTCTCCAATTGACTGAAAAATCGGTAAACATGCATTAAAACATATACTATACCTAATATAAATGTAAAAATACGTGTAGTCCAACAATAGAACCTCTTCCTTTTTTGAGGTAGGTTAAAAAGAAATACTAAGTTCTGAACTTCTGACAGCTCAACATCATGAAAAAAAATGTTCTGTATCTTTAAATTATTCCCCCTAAACAATGAGCACTACGATGATAAGATTATATAGCATACAAAATCTGTCATTTGATCGCGAGCGTCAGAAGAAGTTAGGCAATACGGCCTCTGTCAAAATGGTCCAAAAATGTATGCGTCTGGACTTAACGTAAATGGGTACTGACAAAGGTTATCAAAATTATCAAGAAACTCCTAAAGCGCATCATCAACTTTCACACATTACTATATGAATGTTGATGCAGCTTGAAGAGTCCCCGAGTATAATTTAATATCAAGATTTAATACAGAAATACAGAAATAAAATTTTGAAGGGTATTTTCAAGTAGCTGTAGCAATTTTAGGGATTTTAAACTTAGTGGAATTGGTAACACTGAAGAGATTTTTTTGACACAAATAACATAACCTCAATGTACACAGTTTCATTATGTTCATAGTTCAACCGACGATATTGGAACAAATTAAATATTAATAAGGTCTATATATAACGCTCAACCGTTATGAGAGATAGGTAAATGTAGTGTGTATATTATACTTCAATCAAAGCATACCAGCAATTTAGTCTAGTACTATCCATAAAATAGTAAACATCGCATCGAAATAAAGCCAAATCGTGCGTCGATTTTCCTGCATTTATATAGTGTAAAATATGTTCAATCAACTGGGTACGGCCGGGGGCAACCCCAATAAGGACCTGGAGGTGACTTCGCCGCCGGACGACACGGTAGCTGCGCTAGAATTCTCTCCGCCGTCGGTTCCCCAGACCTTCCTTGTCGCTGGCTCATGGGACTGTAAGGTATGAAATTTGTTGATATAAAATGTTAAATAATTCAATATACTTCGTTGACACATTCATTACTTTACTGAGGTCTGTATGTTCTTGGGTAGGTATCTGCACCCAACAGTATAACTACAGTTCATTGACATAAAATACTTATCATTTTCATGGGTGACACTCTTTCCCGGCCCGGATAATACCAACCCTGTTTTTCGTATACACGCCCATACAAACTGTCATGAGCTTCTAAGGGCGTGTACACGAAAAACAGTGTTGGTATTTCCATGTTGGTATTTTCCGAGCCGGGAAAGAGTGTCAGTCATTTTCATGACTGAAGAAGAGTGTGGTCCTTATTTAAAACACTAAATCTATTCTATTTTAATATCTAGGCATTATTATTTTCTATTTAGTCCCATTGTATCATAGTAAATATCTTCAAAAGTTCCATTTTTATAACACATATATCTGTTCACAACCATAATTCCTTATGATGACACCTTACTAAATGTTTCATACACATAGCTCAGAACCTTTAAAAATTCTAGTTTCTTCTATTTTTATCAGTAAAACTGGGTATTGGGTCAGGGACGGTGACTCAACAAGGTCACGCCATTTTGTCACCAAATTAGTTTTAAATATTTTTAATTATAAATATATATGTTAGTCTGTAAGGTATTTATATGAATTTGAAATAAATGAATTTATTATTATTATTTCAGAAAATTGCTAAAATGTACTTTCTTTTTTATTCCCATAAAATGGTTGAATTACACTTAAAACTAGCTCGCTAAGGTCGTTCATAACTTGAATGAAAAGATTTCTCTTTCTTATTTGAATCTTCAGGAAAACGAAGAAAACCCGACAAGTCCCATGCAACATTAACATTCAAGTTATTATTTTTAATTTCAATAACATTGCAGGTGAGATGCTGGGAGGTGGAAGCATCTGGGAAGACGGTGCCGAAAGCCGCACAGGGCATGGACGGCCCCATCCTGGACGTAGCGTGGCATGATGTAAGCAGTGTTAAAGAAACACTTTAAGGGGCTGTTTCACCATCCATGGATTAGTGTTAACTGACGGTTAAATGTGATGCCGTCTCCGTCTATTCGAACAAAACAAATAGATATAGAAAATACAAACTGAGACATGGATGCACAGAAAAACCAGAACAGAGACCAGCGCTGGGAATCGAACCCAGGTCCTCGGCATTCCGTGCTGCGTGCCATACCCCTAGACTACCACTGGACAGGAGTACAGACACAAATTTCTCCTATGCACACATATCTCAGGTTGTTTTTTTTTTTTTAAAGCCACCTGAGATATAATAATAATAATAAAAGATATTTATTTAATAGTTATATATGTGTGCATAGGAGAAATTCGTGTCTGTACTCCTGTCCAGTGGTAGTCTAGGGGTATGGCACGCAGCACGGGATGCTGAGGACCTGGGTTCGATTCCCAGCGCTGGTCTCTTTTCTGGTTTTTCTGTGCATCCATGTCTCAGTTTGTATATTCGATATGGTTTTACGGGATGATCGTAAAAGTAACAAATTTGGAGTTGAAATAAAAATACAAAATGACTCCAAATAACCAGTCATAAAACAAATAGAGACGGCGTCACATTTAACCGTCAGTTAACACTAATCAATGGATGGTGAAACAGCCCCTAAATCTTATATTTGACAAGGCTTAAGTACATTTAAGTGACTATGTCAGCCTCATAGGAAATCTGTGAAAGAAAGCCACCAAACATGCCTCTGCTCTGCTAAGAGCTTAGTCTTGGGCATGAAAAACGTGTCTACAAAATTGTACATCTATATCGCGCCATCTGATAATGGACTGCTCAGCACCATATTCACCACCTTTTTAGGGTTCTGTAGCCAAAATGGCAGAAACGGAAAATGGTACAACAAAAAATTCTAAAAAATTTTTTTAGGGTATACCCATAGACGTAAAGTGGGGATGTTTTTTTTTCTCATCCAATCCTATAGTGTGGGGTATCGTTGGATAGGTTTTTTAAAGCCATTAGGGGTTTACTCAGACGATTTTTCGATTCAGTGATTTGTTTGCGAAATATTCAATTTTAAAGTGCAAATTTTCATGAAAAAATCTAAACCGGTGGGTGGAAAAATTTGAAAAAAATAAGGATGGAAGTAAGTCTATCAAACTTTCAAGAAAAACTATAACGGCTAAGTTTGCTTGAGAATTATTAGTAGTTTAAGAGTAAATTGCAGCCTAAGGTATAAAATATACCTAAACTTGGAAGATTCCATATAAAATACGAAAGCCTTAGAAAAATATTACTTAATTTTTTCGTAATGGCTACGGAACCCTATTTCGGGCGTGTCCGACACGCTCTTGGCCGGTTTTTTTGTCCTATTTTTTTTCGAGGCTTTAGGATAAAGATATTTATTTGTTAAAACACGAGTTACATAAAATACAGCTGTTCGGTTTTTGTCGGCTTAATTGCACCTGTGGGACTATGCCAGCCTCATTGGTAGACTCGATGGCCACATTCATCAAACACTTCTCCTGCGATGTCCAGATTATCTGGCTGCAAAGGAGTGCTTGATGTACCTGTAAATTCGTACAACATCTTCCGATAATGCCCAGCACCATATTCACTCTACCTTAAACTTAAATCTTTTTTTTTTCATACATGTAACTTTCGGACCCATATTTGGGTGAACATTTGTTTGTTGTTTCCAGGATGGATCTAAAGTGTTCATGGCTTCAACAGATAAGAGCGTCAAGTGCTGGGACCTGGCAGCCAATCAAACAATTCAGGTATGCTAACCCTCAATATAAAATATGGCACACAAAATGGTGTATTTACGGCGAGGGTGATATATTGAATCCAGAATGTAGCGAAGGATTCTATAATAGAATCCTGAGCTTAATGAGGGATTCAAGACAAGTGTTAACGCCCAAGATGAAAATAATTTTGCTCCCGAATATTACTAATATTAATGGATGTAATTATCTGAAAATAAATTATATTATTATTAAATTATATTATTATTAAATAAATTCTAATTATTATTAAAGAACAACCAGCATAGAAATGGCGTTTGCAATAAAACCCTTAGAAAAGCCTTGAACAGAAAAGTTGCACTTTGCTCCCTCTCGTCAGGGAGGAAAAGTTACTTTTCTGAAGGAGAGGTGTGAAAATGATATTTGAAATTCTCTGTAAAGAGCTTGTGTATTTTTCTTGCCAATCATTTCTGTCCAGGGCGAATATTCAAGTGTTTTGACATCATCACTATCCCACATTTGTTAGCACAGTGGAAGGACACGTCGCAAGAATGTTAACACTAGTTTTAGCACTGGGATTGTCTTTAATTTTCATAAAAATTAACTCAGCATTACTTATCTCTTTTAATAATACTTACCATCACAGTAATGAGAAAATATTTACCTTCAGCATTTCGGGCAACTGGAGCAACTTAGCTAAAGGGAAAGTACATTTGTTACATAATTTGTTTTTGTCATCTCAATAGAATAGAACGGAATAAGCCTTTATTAACAATTCATTTAGCATTTATTCATTTTTTATTTCAACATCTTTATTTTATGTCATATTTATGTAGGTGGCGGCCCACGACGCTCCAGTAAAGACCTGCCACTGGGTCAAGGCCCCCAACTACACCTGTCTCATGACTGCATCTTGGGACAAAACCTTGAAAGTAAGTTATACTGAATTAGGAATAATTCCAGTCTTCAACTTCTATGACTTTCTTTCTAATAAAACAGATGAGGCAAGTGCTGTGAAGTATGTGAGAACCAAGCATGTCAATTTTCGAACTCATCATCAATTCATTTGTGTTGAAAATATGTGCCATCAGCCACTAGTGTGTGAATTACTACTATTGACTCTATTCATCATTTTTACTTCTGTTAAACATACCACCACTTGGCAATGTGCGAGACTGGTTTAGGCTCACAAATAGGCTGCAGCAACAAGTATCACCTGCTTAAGTACTTGATAGCCTCTCAAATGAAATGTGAAGCCTTTACCACCACCACCACCACCACCATGGGGCACCATGCCGCAGATGAATGCGACGTCGGGGACGGTGACTCAACGGGGTCACGCCGTTTTGTCACCAAATTATTTTTAAATATTGATTATAAATATGTATGTTAGTCTGTAAGGTATTTATTGTATGGGCCAAGTTGCCCGAAATAAATGAATTTATTATTATTATTATTTTACTCAATTTAAGATTGGTTTTTTGGAATCTTTTTGTATTTATTTTATTTAAATTCCAAATTTTTTACTCAATTTATTTTCAGTTTTGGGACACACGCAGTTCTTCACCAATCATGAGCATGAGTCTGTCGGAGAGGTGCTACTGTGCAGATGTGGTGAGTCAAACTTTGATTTAAATTTTCCAACAATTGTCCAATTCTTTCTGGCTCGCCAATGGGTTACGGAGTCGTCGCAGAAACATGTGCTTTCAAGATCTAGGCTGACATGAATAATATAGTCACCGGCACCAATATCTGACACGACTCTATTTCTAGGGCCGGAAGGACGTGTCAGATATTTTTGCACGCTCCACTGTGGCTGATATTAATGCTGGTGACTGTAGCTACAGCCGATCACGCAAAATATGCGTAAATGGTGTAGTGAAAAACAGTCCAGTATTATGTTTTTTTTCTCACTTTCTATATCTTTTTCAACAGATATTGATGATTTTTATGTCATTCGTTTTATTGTCTAGTTTGTAATTCATGTTAAATTATTTAAGAGAACATTTATATTCTATGCATATTTCCTATTAAGACCCATCATTATACCTACCTGATTTATTTTATAAAAAAGGGTTCAAAAAATCTATACCAACTTATGGCTAATTTCTTTTCTGAAGATTGCATTTTCTTCCTGAGCGCATTTACTAAAAAAAAAAAAAACACACAGGACTACCCAATGGCAGTAGTAGGCACAGCCGATCGAGGCATCTGTCTCTACACGCTCGAAGGGAAGCCAGCTGAGTTCAAGCGCGTGGAGTCTCCCCTGAAGCACCAGCACCGCTGCATCGCCATCTTCAAGGACAAGAAGACTAAGCAACCAGCTGGGTTTGCACTCGGCTCTGTTGAAGGCAGGGTTGCGATACAATACGTCAGCCCGACCAACCCGAAGGATAATTTTACTTTCAAGTGCCACCGTTCTGCTGGAACTACGGCTGGGTATCAGGTATGTGAAAGCTTCATAATAACTACTATTAATATATTTTGCCATATCTCTCCGTAAAGATTTGCAATTTTGAACATGAAACTACCGTGAGACTCACTCATATTAAATATAATGACCCGGATAACTCACGTCTTAAATCGAGTTTAGCTCGACATGTTTCGGGCTAATCCGTAGCCCTTCGTCTTCGGAGCAACGCGACTCAGCGGCTGCTGCAACACGCCGCCGCTCTGCTCGCGCGACTACCCGACGAAACTGACACCGGCACACAACTACCCGCGTTTTCATCATCATTACAACTGTCAAATGTAGGGTAGCACACAACACTAACAACATCGCTCTGTAAAGGTACGTTCACACACACCGATGACGCAGCACGAGTATTTAACACCGTTTTCCAACTCGGAGGTACCGTCCAACCACTATCCCGGTTGACATGTCGAGCTAAACTCGATTTAAGACGTGAGTTATCCGGGTCATTATATTTACTATTAATATACCTTGACAAGTTCGTATCTGACACTGTAAAACCCTGTCGCAGTGATCCTCTATTGCCTTTATCAAGGTTTTTTTTGATAAGTGCGGCAAATGCTACTGCACCAGTGTTAGTGTCACATACGAACTTGTCAAGGCGAGCGAGGCAGCCATTTTTGGTCGGATTTTGTTTTTTTTTCACCAAGCAGTATCAACTCTTACGCACGCAGCTTTCTCAACAAGACGGCTAGCTCAGTGGTAGACCTGGCTACTTTTTATTTTGTCACAGCAGCAGAAGTTGTGTTTGGGCCCTTTTCTATCCTGCAGTGTTTTTAAGCCTTTGCTATGTCGGTGACCCTTGTTCTTTTGCGTATGTCCTCATTCCTGATTCAATCCCGTAGGAAGATCCTGAGCATAGTTCTCTCCATATCCTGCTGAGCAACTCTGAGCCTATTCATGAGGCTTATAGTGAAGCTTAGCAAGTATGATCCATATCGGCTTGCATACTAGTCCGAATGTATTGTTTGTCAGAAAGATCGTTTGTCATACATAAATCTCTGAATCCAATAATTGTTCAGAATCGTTATATAAACAGACCTACCCTAATCTATAGTTTTCTATAGAATGACCGTTTAAAATTTCAGAAAAATTGAAGGTTGGATTTTTTTTTATGACAAATCAATCAATCACAGTATGACTAGAATACGCGCATATGAAAATATGCGAACTTTGGCGTTCCCATGTAATTAACTTCACTTATTCCCAGGACATCTACGCGGTGAACGACATAGCGTTCCACCCCGTCCACGGCACCCTGGCCACAGTGGGCTCGGACGGTTCGTTCTCGTTCTGGGACAAGGACGCGCGCACCAAGCTCAAGTCCTCTGAGGTGCTGGACCAGCCCCTCACGCGCGCCGCCTTCAACCACAACGGGCAGATCTTCGCATATGCTGTCGGCTATGACTGGTCCAAGGTTGGTGTACAGTCAAGAACATATATATATGTGCATTACCAAGACGTCAAAAATATCCATACGCTTTTATTTATGTCACTAACCATAACCATAAGGTTGATGTATTATGTATTTGAAGTTAGTATCGATGTAAAAATAACAAAGCAATATGAATCTAATTGTTTCGAGAATAAAGTCCAAACTGCAACGGTGTAAAACAATAGAGAAACAAAGGAACTTTTGGCATGGGTCAGTAATTTCCTAGAACTTATTGTGTACATTATATTGCACATTTGGAGCGCACGAGGTACGAGATGCATCCAGCAGATCATTCAAGATTGTACTTAGATTTATCTGATGTCTTGTTTTTTATCACATTATCTCCTCAGTTCGATGGATGAGTCTTTGCTTGTGAAAACTAAATTAACATTAGCTAGTTTAGGTACAGTCAAGGGCAAAGATATCGACACGGCCAAAGTTGCAAAAATATGTACACACGACTTTATGCACTTAATATTAAGGCCGTGTATACATATTTTTGCAACTTTGGCCGTGTCGATATCTTTGCCTTTGACTGTACCTTCTAATGCTTTAGTCATATCAATCAATACCTATTTGGGTAATCATGGTAACCCTGTCCAGACGGAACGTTTGCGTCCCGAGGTACTAAACTATAGCTATATACACCCCATCCAGATGCTCTCGCGCGCTTCCATAGCATCTTGTAGGCGAGGTAGACGACTGTAGATCCACTCCTGCTGGCTCGTGCTGAGGCACCGACTTCAGCCTGGTAGAAAATTATTTTCATGATTTTTTGTAGTCGGATAATTTTATTTTAATTTATTTATGTAGTAAAACTATTTTGTCTATACTTACTATGCCTTTTTATGCAATTAAAACTAAATATTATATTCTCAGGGTCATGAACACTTCAACCCATCTAAGAAGAACTTCATCTACCTCCGGCCCTGCTACGAGGACCTCAAACCGCGTACAAACTGATCGTTATTCCTGTATTGAAGGGACCACATTCCTACAGTCAAACTGTTTCATTATCACTGAGAACTGAATTACTGCACTGATATGGCAATTGATTTATTTGAATGAAGTGTTCCAAATAAAAGAGTAGCCTAAAAAATTAGGGCATATGTTTGGTAACCAGTTTTTTGAGTGTGGGGAGGTTAGGTTATGTCCTGGCATCTGCGCACTTGTAGACCCTAATTTTATGTTATCTATATTTTGTTGCGATACTTGCGATAAATTAACAGTTGGTTTGCCACATGTTGTCCACCTCTTAGATTTTTTGAAATACATAATTAATTAAATGCTTTATTTTTGCAAAGCACTCCTTCGATGTTGAGTGGGTTATTACTATCAGTTCTGCAGCTAATGAATCATGCTTAGACTGTGTTATTGGAGTTGTATTATTAATAGAAGTTTAACATTTTCTCAAATTTATAATTGTCCATTTTAAAATCATTATGGATATTTACAGCCAATAGAATAAATGGGGGGCTATTCTGAAATTCGAAGTACGTATCATACCATCCCTCTTACACTCCTATTAAATACTATTAGCGTGAGTGGAATGGCACAATACAAAGTTAGAATTTCGAACTTCATAGCATAAGGCCAATTTATATTATTTAGCAATCTGTTGCTCCTTTTTCTATTTTTAACTTTTTTTAAGTATTGTGGTAAGAATTAAAAATAAATTGTAGAGGTTCTCAAACTTTGTGTAATTCTCAAACTCAAATTCAGCATCAGATTTTTTTCCTGTTGCAATTTCATAATCTCTCTGTAGCTGACTGTATATTTGTAATGTGGCTACTATGGCATGTGTCGCAATTTCCATTGCAAATTTTTGTTCCCAAACATTGTTTATTAATAAAAATCAACCTTAAATATGAACTATGTATTTTAAGTAAAACCAAAGTGTTAATAAACAATTCTAAATGAAATCAATTATTTTTCACATTTCCCATGTTACAGCGTAAACATAAAAAGTATTCATTAATTACGTGAGGCGTTCAAGGGGGTGAGACTGTGAGCGGAATGTCATGAGAACTCAATCTCATCAGCAATTGATAAATCGCCTCACATAATTCATTGAAACCTTCTAAATATATACATACCATTGGCTAATTGATATATTGATATACTTTGGGACTAGGTCAATTGGTGTGAATTGTCCCGTGATATTTATTTATTTATATAAAATTCTATTTTAAATAAACTATTTCCAGTATTGTAATCTCTACTAAATTAAAATCTTTTGCTGTCTTAATTTTTTATGTGAGCTGGAAAACAATTCAGTGAAACAGCAAATTATAGTGTGATTAACTTTAATAATGCTACTAACACAGCTCCCAATTAAATTTTGTGTCCTAGTGATGGGCCTCCTCATGCCCATGTCCGTGGCCGCCACCACCGAGGCCTTTTTCGAGGGCCACAGTCACGATGGTGAGTCCTAGGCCGATGGAGAAGCCACGGAAGAACACCTTCTTGGCACGGCCCCACCTAGTTCCAAAACCGGGGTGGTACCTCCAAGCCTCATTTCTAAAAAAGAGATAAATTAAAATATAACATTAATTTGTTTGTTTCAATAATGAGGGGTTGAGATAGGATGTAAACCTTATGGTACAGAATTGATGTATTTAGCCAAGGCAAAGTGTAATGAACAATGCAAATATGTAATGCAAATAGTGTTTAATAAAGTATCTGAAACAGGGCATTTGGTATAGTACTATTCAGAACAAAGTGTACAAGGTACCCTGGTTTGATTGTGCCAGCCCTCCCAGGGAACTACTTGTGCTTGCATTTCGTGTGCGATCTGGTCACATTCCACTAAATTATTTCCTAAATTTGATGAGAGTTGTACAATCACCCTTGTGTTTAGGTTGTAATAAGACTGAAGACCTCCTTCATTTTCTTCTGGAATGTGATCAGAATAAGGATACCAGAAACAGGTATCTGGATGGTATGGATCTGTTGAATGGAAGTGTAAATGTGATTCTGAGTCATCCACTTTCAGAAAAAGTGGTGCAGATTTACAAGTTCATCAGACGGGCCTTTGCATCCAGAGACTAGGTTTCGGCACAAGAGAGTGTAACATGTATCTGAGGCCCCCCATGAGGCTGGCATAGTCACTTTTAGTGAACTGAAGCCTCATTAAAATATGATTAAAAATAATAAATAAAAAAAAATTCTTTTTTTTTTCACCTACTTCCATTTCACTAGCTTTTATAGTTTCGGAGAAAAATTAGTTCAAAAAAATATGTTTTAAAGTTCCATGCTTGTCAGTATCTTAGTGATGTTCAGGATAGGGGGCTGAAAGTTTAAGTGTTTCTTAATTTAAAACAATGGACATAGAATCCATACTAATATTATAAATGCTGAAAGTGTGTGTGTTTGTATGTTTGTCCGACTTTCATGTCGAAACAGAGCGAGGGATCAACGTGATTTTTTGGCAAAGAGATAGTTTATGGGCTAGAGAGTGAGATAGGCTACTTTTATTCCAGAAAAATGCACAGTTCCCGAGGGATTAGCGCGCTATAACCAAATTTCACGTGGGCAAAAGCTAGTAGGTATTTTTATATTTCTAACACTGGCCACTTCTTCTGTTTTGCCAGATCCTTTGGTGTGAAGATAGTTTCAGACCCTAAGAAAGACATAGATAGAATTGGTTTTACCCCTATACTATACATTCTACAGGGTGGAAACGATAAGTGATCTCACTCGATTATTTCTAAACTATACAAGATACCAAAAAAATGCTTGCTTTTTTGTATTTATTTTCAGTCGTCGTAAAGCTCGAATGCTTTTTAACTGGACTTAGTGTCACGAAACGACACAAACCTGATCCATGGGTCCCTCAGTCCGCGCTGACACAGTGCCCTCTCGAGCTCTTCCAGCTGCGGGATTCCCTTCACCTGGAACTGCTTGTAGTCGGGAATCTTATACGGCGGCTCGCCGTGCCCATGCCCGCCCATCCCGCTGCCTGCTCAGCCAAACTTGTGTATCGAAACCAATACAAATACACGAATAACCTCTAATGATTATATAATTTTGTTAATGTCATTAAAAAATTGAGTCAACACAAATTTTCATCATAAAATCTTAAAATTAGCATTGAAACTTAATTTACTCACCTGAAATTGAATCTAAATGGTACGAGTCTAAATTACGGGCGTAAAATCGTATTATTTATCCAGGCCAGGGGGGGGACAGTCGCCTATACCGTACTAATTCATGTCGATAGCGCCGCCATCTCCTTTATCTAACCTAAAATAAAACAGATTGTTGTCGTTTGTTTCAGATAGATGTCACTGAAAGCTTGAGATCACAAAATTTTATTTATTAAAAAATATTTTGTCGTTGATAATTACCGCAAAAATGAACTTTATTTTCGAAATTGACAATCGTATTGTAATTTCTAATATAAAAGTCACATAATTGTATCCGCTCAGTCGTTACAAATATTTTTTGTGTAGCAACCCTCTATGTCAGGCCAGGCGTCTATTCGCGCTCAACAAGGAACAAGATGGCTACGTTGCAATCGAAACTCGTGCACATCGTCCACATAAAAAGTAAAGACAGTGCTGCAAACGGAAAATTGAGGCTGGTTTAAACTTAAGAAGACTGAATTCTAGCGGTCTCACTTCTCTTTGCAGCCCTGTTTTTAGTTTTTATGTGGTTTGAGCTGGGAAGCAAATCCAGTAAAGTAAAAGAATACCTGTGACTATTAATAGCTATACGTATGGATGGATATATACATCAATGGTACTAGTTAGGAAATGCAGACGGCGCTTCAAAACAGTCTGCATGAATGAGACGAGAGAGGGCTCTCTTTTCCCCGTATATTATACTACTCTTTGATCCAGGCCAGCGAGCTGTCAGTCAGGAACTCAACTCAAAAATGTCAGAAGCTGTCAGAAGGGCCTCAGTTTTGTTTGAAACATTGAATAAAACGCTTCATTATTTATATTTATCCGCGATAAAATTGACGTTTCGCATGTAAGTGAACCTTTATTTCGATTCTGGATGTTGGCAAAACGTATTCCTGTTGTTTGTGTTTTTTTTACTGCACTGCACTGCACCTGCACCTATGTTCAGTCGCATTGCCGGTTCACGGCCGGTTGCGTGTGGTTCTTGTTTGTTGCGTGCTGAAGCGGTGCGGTATTGCAGAGTGCAGGTTCCGAGCTTTCGTTCGATTCAGAAAGCTTTTATTATTAAACTAATCAAGAACGATGAAATAATAAATTAAAATTAATCCGATTCGAGGACAATTTAAAGTGTGGGCGAGTGACTGAAGGGTTCTTGCCAGTTCCCATAGAATCATCGGGATCAATGAAATAGAAGTCGTGAAGACTCGTGCAGTGTGTGTAAACAAGAACAAGTGTGCGATATTTATAGAGTGCTTATTTGTGTAAGCTGGAGACCAAAACATTTTTAGACATGAGTGTTAAAAATTACTAGCGATGTATGTTATTATAGTGGCGGCGGCGTTAGTTGGCGCCGCAGCTGTTTTACCAGGCCTGGAACCGCGCCCCGGTAAGTTTATCTAGCTTGCCTTGTCCATGTACCTTGCCCTTTATCAGGCCTTTATCTCTAACTCCGTCTAAAAGAGAGACCAGACAAAGAACCGACAACTTACGCTTCTACGGTTCTTTAGTCATGAATCGTGAGCGGAAGGTTAACTGTTGCTAAGTTTATTTTGAGTAGGGTATAGTAAACTAAACCTTAAAATAAAAACTTTATCCAGAAATTTAGTGATGCCTAAATGTAATTTTTAATTTGTAGTAATTGCATCAGAATACCAGATAGGTATCACTTTGTCCTCTGGATTAACTTTTTATTTTAGGGAAACCGGTACCTATAACCAAAGGTACTTATAAAATAAATCCTGTATTGAGAAGGTCTCAACAAAGAACTTTACTGTACCTGTTTTTTTTTTTTCAAAACAATACTTTAACAAAATATTTAAAATACCTATTTAAAATTTAAATTTAATGTCATGTAATCAAATGTAATCTAGCTGGTAATATTAACTTTTTGAAGACTACACTAACAAATATGAATGTGAATCTGAAATAGGTAAATGATTTAATTTATATATTATTATAAATAAATAAATAAATAACAATAGCTTTTCTAGCTTTTTAGGTATCATACCTGATATTGGTACAAATTATTCTGCATTCATTTAAAACAACTATGAAATTCTAGTGTGTTATTAGAAATACCCAGAATGATTTCAGCTGTCAGTGGGTTAATTAAACAGTTGCAGAGGCAATTGTAAGCTATTGATAACACAGACAGATGGTCCGTTATCTTTAATAGGTAGTTATTAAATTGTTTGTGACAGTTCCATTCATTGTGCTTATTTTGATAACCTGGAGTTTAGGTATGAAAATAATAAGTTTCCACTTGTTTACTGTTTAACCAGGTAGGTGAATAAGATGAGAGACTTTCTATGTTTTTGTTTTGTAAACAATTGTTGCTATCAGATGAGTCTATGAACATTTTATGAGTTTAATTTATTTAGTGGGTGGTTTTAAAGCCACGCTAATTTTTTAGTTGTACTCAAACTAATGAACCCAATTTTGAAAACTTTTGTACTTACCTAAGTATCACTTTGTAGCTGAGTGCTTTGCCATTTTTTCCTTGTTAGTTTGCTGGGGAAAATACTGATTTGTTGTAAAAGAATATTAAATAAATTATTTTCATTCATTTTCATTCATAATTTAATTTATGAGTACATGGATGAGAATCCCGACTGCAGAAAAATAAATAATATTTTTTTCATTTTTTGTAGGTAGTTTGAATATTGAAAACAGTTTCAGATTTTCTAGGTTTTTACTTGCTCTTGGTACTCTAAACCAGATGTCCCCAATTTTTTTGTTTCATAGATCCTAACTTAGGATTCCTAAGCAATATTTTTCGGTTTTATACAAAAGTAGGTATTTGTCATTTATTTGCACACTGACACTCCTTAGTGGTCGTCCCAGGCCCTTAGGGAGCGATATTACACCACTTTTTGTATACTGCCGCTAACTCGGCCTGCTGGCAGTCATGGCAAGGATTCCATTGCTAGTATGTACGCGCATGCGCGACTGGCATGCAAATTCTCTGTTCATTGCCCGGTCCACACGCTCAACGCTAAGCTGTTAATGGGCAACTCTCGCAGTGTATTATGAATGCTTTCTGCGCTTTCAGTCGCATGTAGTTGTGGCAAACCATAAGGCCGCGAACTGGACGCCAGCAGACAGCGGCAGCGGGATGGGCAGCCGCGCCGCGCCGCGTGTTCTCTGTTCATTGCGTGTACTGCCAGGAAAGTCAAGGTAGCACTGTGCAGCGCAGTAGAGGGCGCGCACGCTGTGCTGTCTGCCCGCTGATCGCTGGCGTCCAGTCCGCAGCCTAAGATTCGCACTCACAGTTGAATGGTGTGGAAGCGAAGCTTGGTAAAAACATGCGTACTACGACAATAACCTAACCAAAAAAAAGTTGGAAAACCCACGACTTTGTCACTTCAAAGTTCAATATCTCGAAAACGGCTGAAGAACCATCGCTAGAAAACTTGCTTTCAAATAAAAAAAAACGCATTCAAATCGGTCCACCCGTTTAAGAGCTACGGTTTCACAGACAGACAGACAGGCAGACAGACAGACACACATAGCGGTCAAACTTATAACACCCCTTTTTGCGTCGGGGGTTAAGAAATGATCGTGAAAGCGACGCCCCTCCTCGCCCCCCACACTCCGTAAAAACGATCCTACGCCAGTGGCGTGGCGTTGCAAGAAAATTTCCGAAATTTTGCGAATCTACGAAATTTTCAAACCGGGACAAAATTGAATTTTGCCTCGGTTTGTTCTGCCAAAAAGTGTTGTTTTTACATTTTACATTAAAGTAACTAACAAGTTAAAAACGCTAGAGAGACCCAAGCGTGATTTATGTCTTCTAATGTGACACTTCGCTATATAAAAAAGTATACATAACATGTAGGCATTCTGGTGGGTATCCAGTTCTTACGAGGCCACGCCACTGATACCCGCTAGGGTAAGTGTAAGTCTCAATACTCCTGCTTTAAATTGCACAGGTAGGTAAAGGACCCTACTGTGTATATATGGTCACATTCGAGTACGCGGAAGCGTTCAGAGTACCTACGTAACCACCTGCAATAATTTAGCTGAACAAAACGGGTTAGGATACTATAAGTAGGTACCTACCTTACCTACTTTAAGAGTAAAGAAACGGCAGTCTATATAACACGCACCTAAATGGCTCCAACTCGTACATAGTTACAATTCAAAAGAATTTAGACTTGTCACAGCGACTGCAAAGACTCAAAAAGCTTTTAAATTTTTCTCTGCAAAATACAGGAATTGGATATAAGTTGCAAATTTTTGTTCCCAAACATTGTTTATTAATAAAAATCAACCTTAAATATGAACTATGTATTTTAAGTAAAACCAAAGTGTTAATAAACAATTAAAAATGAAATCAATTATTTTTCACTTTCCCCATGTTACAGCATAACCATAAAAAGTATTCATTAATTACGTGAGGCGTTCAAGGGGGTGAGACTGTGAGTGGAATGTCATGAGAACTCAATCTCATCAGCAATTGATAAATCGCCTCACATAATTCATTGAAACCTTCTAAATATATACATACCATTGGCTAATTGATATATTGATATACTTTGGGACTAGGTCAATTGGTGTGAATTGTCCCGTGATATTTATTTATTTATATAAAATTCAATTTTAAATAAACTATTTCCAGTATTGTAATCTCTACTAAATTAAAATCTTTTGCTGTCTTAATTTTTTATGTGAGCTGGAAAACAATTCAGTGAAACAGCAAATTATAGTGTGATTAACTTTAATAATGCTACTAACACAGCTCCCAATTAAATTTTGTGTCCTAGTGATGGGCCTCCTCATGCCCATGTCCGTGGCCGCCACCACCGAGGCCTTTTTCGAGGGCCACAGTCACGATGGTGAGTCCTAGGCCGATGGAGAAGCCACGGAAGAACACCTTCTTGGCACGGCCCCACCTAGTTCCAAAACCGGGGTGGTACCTCCAAGCCTCATTTCTAAAAAAGAGATAAATTAAAATATAACATTAATTTGTTTGTTTCAATAATGAGGGGTTGAGATAGGATGTAAACCTTATGGTACAGAATTGATGTATTTAGCCAAGGCAAAGTGTAATGAACAATGCAAATATGTAATGCAAATAGTGTTTAATAAAGTATCTGAAACAGGGCATTTGGTATAGTACTATTCAGAACAAAGTGTACAAGGTACCCTGGTTTGATTGTGCCAGCCCTCCCAGGGAACTACTTGTGCTTGCATTTCGTGTGCGATCTGGTCACATTCCACTAAATTATTTCCTAAATTTGATGAGTTGTACAATCACCCTTGTGTTTAGGTTGTAATAAGACTGAAGACCTCCTTCATTTTCTTCTGGAATGTGATCAGAATAAGGATACCAGAAACAGGTATCTGGATGGTATGGATCTGTTGAATCGAAGTGTAAATGTGATTCTGAGTCATCCACTTTCAGAAGAAGTGATGCAGATTTACAAGTTCATCAGACGGGCCTTTGCATCCAGAGACTAGGTTTCGGCACAAGAGAGTGTAACATGTATCTGAGGCCCCCCATGAGGCTGGCATAGTCACTTTTAGTGAACTGAAGCCTCATTAAAATATGATTAAAAATAATAATAATAATAATAATTCATTTTTTTTTCACCTACTTCCATTTCACTAGCTTTTATAGTTTTGGAGAAAAATTAGTTCAAAAAAATATGTTTTAAAGTTCCATGCTTGTCAGTATCTTAGTGATGTTCAGGATAGGGGGCTGAAAGTTTAAGTGTTTCTTAATTTGAAACAATGGACATAGAATCCATACTAATATTATAAATGCTGAAAGTGTGTGTGTTTGTATGTTTGTCCAACTTTCATGTTGAAACGGAGCGAGGGATTGACTTGATTTTTGGCAAAGAGATAGTTTATGGGCTAGAGAGTGACATAGGCTACTTTTATTCCGGAAAAATGCACAGTTCCCGACGGATTGGCGCGCGATAACCGAATTTCACGCGAGCAAAAGCTAGTAGGTATTTTTATATTTCTAACACTGGCCACTTCTCCTTCTTTGTCTTGCCAAATCCTTTGGTGTGGAGATAGTTTCAGACCCTAGGAAAGACATAGATAGAATTGGTTTAACCCCTATACTATACATTCTACAGGGTGGAAACGATAAGTGATCTCACTCAATTGTTTCTAAACTATACAAGATACCAAAAAATGCTTGCTTTTTTGTATTTATTTTCAGTCGTCGTAAAGCTCGAATGCTTTTTAACTGGACTTAGTGTCACGAAACGACACAAACCTGATCCATGGGTCCCTCAGTCCGCGCTGACACAGTGCTCTCTCGAGCTCTTCCAGCTGCGGGATTCCCTTCACCTGGAACTGCTTGTAGTCGGGAATCTTATACGGCGGCTCGCCGTGCCCATGCCCGCCCATCCCGCTGCCTGGTCAGCCAAACTTGTGTATCGAAACCAATACAAATACACGAATAACCTCTAATGATTATATAATTTTGTTAATGTCATTAAAAATTGAGTAAACACAAATTTTCATCATAAAATCTTAAAATTAGCATTGAAACTTAATTTACTCACCTGAAATTGAATCTAAATGGTACGAGTCTAAATTACGGGCGTAAAATCGTATTATTTATCCAGGCCAGGGGGGGGACAGTCGCCTATACCGTACTAATTCATGTCGATAGCGCCGCCATCTCCTTTATCTAACCTAAAATAAAACAGATTGTTGTCGTTTGTTTCAGATAGATGTCACTGAAAGCTTGAGATCACAAAATTTTATTTATTAAAAAATATTTTGTCGTTGATAATTACCGCAAAATGAACTTTATTTTCGAAATTGACAATCGTATTGTAATTTCTAATATAAAAGTCACATAATTGTATCCGCTCAGTCGTTACAAATATTTTTTGTGTAGCAACCCTCTATGTCAGGCCAGGCGTCTATTCGCGCTCAACAAGGAACAAGATGGCTACGTTGCAATCGAAACTCGTGCACATCGTCCACATAAAAAGTAAAGACAGTGCTGCAAACGGAAAATTGAGGCTGGTTTAAACTTAAGAA
This sequence comes from Choristoneura fumiferana, assembly GCF_025370935.1. Taxonomy (NCBI): domain Eukaryota; kingdom Metazoa; phylum Arthropoda; class Insecta; order Lepidoptera; family Tortricidae; genus Choristoneura; species Choristoneura fumiferana. The sequence goes on along the minus strand of NC_133495.1, from coordinate 337,215 downwards.
GACTGAATTCTAGCGGTCTCACTTCTCTTTGCAGCCCTGTTTTTAGTTTTTATGTGGTTTGAGCTGGGAAGCAAATCCAGTAAAGTAAAAAATACCTGTGACTATTAATAGCTATACGTATGGATGGATATATACATCAATGGTACTAGTTAGGAAATGCAGACGGCGCTTCAAAACAGTCTGCATGAATGAGACGAGAGAGGGCTCTCTTTTCCCCGTATATTATACTACTCTTTGATCCAGGCCAGCGAGCTGTCAGTCGGAACTCAACTCAAAAATGTCAGAAGCTGTCAGACAGAAGGGACTCAGTTTTGTTTGAAACATTGAATAAAACGCTTCATTACTTATATTTATCCGCGATAGAATTGACGTTTCGCATGTAAGTGAACCTTTATTTCGATTCTGGATGTTGGCAAAACGTATTCCTGTTGTTTGTGTTTTTTTTTACTGCACTGCACTGCACCTGCACCTATGTTCAGTCGCATTGCCGGTTCACGGCCGGTTGCGTGTGGTTCTTGTTTGTTGCGTGCTGAAGCGGTGCGGTATTGCAGAGTGCAGCTTCCGAGCTTTCGTTCGATTCAGAAAGCTTTTATTATTAAACTAATCAAGAACGATGAAATAATAAATTAAAATTAATCCGATTCGAGGACAATTTAAAGTGTGGGCGAGTGACTGAAGGGTTCTTGCCAGTTCCCATAGAATCATCGGGATCAATGAAATAGAAGTCGTGAAGACTCGTGCAGTGTGTGTAAACAAGAACAAGTGTGCGATATTTATAGAGTGCTTATTTGTGTAAGCTGGAGACCAAAACATTTTTAGACATGAGTGTTAAAAATTACTAGCGATGTATGTTATTATAGTGGCGGCGGCGTTAGTTGGCGCCGCAGCTGTTTTACCAGGCCTGGAACCGCGCCCCGGTAAGTTTATCTAGCTTGCCTTGTCCATGTACCCTGCCCTTTATCAGGCCTTTATCTCTAACTCCGTCTAAAAGAGAGACCAGACAAAGAACCGACAACTTGCGCTTCTACGGTTCTTTAGTCATGAATCGTGAGCGGAAGGTTAACTGTTGCTAAGTTTATTTTGAGTAGGGTATAGTAAACTAAACCTTAAAATAAAAACTTTATCCAGAAATTTAGTGATGCCTAAATATAATTTTTAATTTGTAGTAATTGCATCAGAATACCAGATAGGTATCACTTTGTCCTCTGGATTAACTTTTTATTTTAGGGAAACCTATAACCAAAGGTACTTATAAAATAAATCCTGTATTGAGAAGGTCTCAACAAAGAACTTTACTGTACCTGTTTTTTTTTTTTTCAAAACAATACTTTAACAAAATATTTAAAATACCTATTTAAAATTTAAATTTAATGTCATGTAATCAAATGTAATCTAGCTGGTAATATTAACTTTTTGAAGACTACACTAACAAATATGAATGTGAATCTGAAATAGGTAAATGATTTTATATATATATTATTATAAATAAATAAATAAATAACATAATAGCTTTTCTAGCTTTTTAGGTATCATACCTGATATTGGTACAAATTATTCTGCATTCATTTAAAACAACTATGAAATTCTAGTGTGTTATTAGAAATACCCAGAATGATTTCAGCTGTCAGTGGGTTAATTAAACAGTTGCAGAGGCAATTGTAAGCTATTGATAACACAGACAGATGGTCCGTTATCTTTAATAGGTAGTTATTAAATTGTTTGTGACAGTTCCATTCATTGTGCTTATTTTGATAACCTGGAGTTTAGGTATGAAAATAATAAGTTTCCACTTGTTTACTGTTTAACCAGGTAAGTGAATAAGATGAGAGACTTTCTATGTTTTTGTTTTGTAAACAACTGTTGCTATCAGATGAGTCTATGAACATTTTATGAGTTTAATTTATTTAGTGGGTGGTTTTAAAGCCACGCTAATTTTTTAGTTGTACTCAAACTAATGAACCCAATTTTGAAAACTTTTGTACTTACCTAAGTATCACTTTGTAGCTGAGTGCTTTGCCATTTTTTCCTTGTTAGTTTGCTGGGGAAAATACTGATTTGTTGTAAAAGAATATTAAATAAATTATTTTCATTCATTTTCATTCATAATTTAATTTATGAGTACATGGATGAGAATCCCGACTGCAGAAAAATAAATAATATTTTTTTCATTTTTTGTAGGTAGTTTGAATATTGAAAACAGTTTCAGATTTTCTAGGTTTTTACTTGCTCTTGGTACTCTAAACCAGATGTCCCCAATTTTTTTGTTTCATAGATCCTAACTTAGGATTCCTAAGCAATATTTTTCGGTTTTATACAAAAGTAGGTATTTGTCATTTATTTGCACACTGACACTCCTTAGTGGTCGTCCCAGGCCCTTAGGGAGCGATATTACACCACTTTTTGTATCACTGCCGCGAACTGGGCCTGCTGGCAGTCATGGCAAGGATTCCATTGCTAGTATGTACGCGCATGCGCGACTGGCATGCGAATTCTCTGTTCATTGCCCGGTCCACACGCTCAACGCTAAGCTGTTAATGGGCAACTCTCGCAGTGTATTATGAATGCTTTCTGCGCTTTCAGTCGCATGTAGTTGTGGCAAACCATAAGGCCGCGAACTGGACGCCAGCAGACAGCGGCAGCGGGATGGGCAGCCGCGCCGCGTGTTCTCTGTTCATTGCGTGTACTGCCAGGAAAGTCAAGGTAGCACTGTGCAGCGCGTGTCTCGGCCCAGCAATGAGTAGAGGGCGCGCACGCTGTGCTGTCTGCCCGCTGATCGCTGGCGTCCAGTCCGCAGCCTAAGATTCGCACTCACAGTTGAATGGTGTGGAAGCGAAGCTTGGTAAAAACATGCGTACTACGACAATAACCTAACAAAAAAAAGTTGGAAAACCCACGACTTTGTCACTTCAAAGTTCAATATCTCGAAAACGGCTGAAGAACCATCGCTAGAAAACTTGCTTTCAAATAAAAAAAAACGCATTCAAATCGGTCCACCCGTTTAAGAGCTACGGTTTCACAGACAGACAGACAGGCAGACAGACAGACACACATAGCGGTCAAACTTATAACACCCCTTTTTGCGTCGGGGGTTAAGAAATGATCGTGAAAGCGACGCCCCTCCTCGCCCCCCACACTCCGTAAAAACGATCCTACGCCAGTGGCGTGGCGTTGCAAGAAAATTTCCGAAATTTTGCGAATCTACGAAATTTTCAAACCGGGACAAAATTGAATTTTGCCTCGGTTTGTTCTGCCAAAAAGTGTTGTTTTTACATTTTACATTAAAGTAACTAACAAGTTAAAAACGCTAGAGAGACCCAAGCGTGATATGTCTTCTAATGTGACACTTCGCTATATAAACAAGTATACATAACATGTAGGCATTCTGGTGGGTATCCAGTTCTTACGAGGCCACGCCACTGATACCCGCTAGGGTAAGTGTAAGTCTCAATACTCCTGCTTTAAATTGCACAGGTAGGTAAAGGACCCTAGTGTGCATATATGGTCACATTCGAGTACGCGGAAGCGTTCAGAGTACCTACGTAACCACCTGCAATAATTTAGCTGAACAAAACGGGTTAGGATACTATAAGTAGGTACCTACCTTACCTACTTTAAGAGTATAGAAACGGCAGTCTATATAACACGCACCTAAATGGCTCCAACTCGTACATAGTTTCAATTCAAAAGAATTTAGACTTGTCACAGCGACTGCAAAGACTCAAAAAGCTTTTAAATTTTTCTCTTCAAAATACAGAAATTGGATATAAGTTTCCCCCTCCAATTTCCCAACTGCAATGCTAATACGGTTACAAACTTTGCTATCGCGCTTGCAGCCTGCACCGTGGGAATTGAGTTATAAAAGCTACCGTTAGATTCGATGCAGTTCTAATAAGATTTGTTCAAAGTCGGCGACGTTCCTTTTATAGTCGTAATAACAAAGATGGGTGAGTGGATGTAGGGTTCCAACCGAAGCAACTAGAGGTCTGTGGGGGAGGTCTATTGTCCAACAGTGGACGTCCCACGGCTGATATAATGATGATGGTGAATCACGGAAAATTTTAGAAAAAACAACTTGACGGAAAAAAACACCTCAAAGAAACTAAATCGCGCGGAACCATTCATTATGCTACTAAGTTATGTTGACATCAAATACGTTCGCAAAAGAAATCATAGTGAAATTGATTATGAAAAGGTTCCACCCTTGAACGCGATTCAGTTAGATTCTGTTCGTCTGTCTAGTACCTACTTAAGTTTTTCACTAATAAAGATGGAGTTTTAGTTTTAAGTTACGGAAGATTTGATAAGGAAGTGCGTTTTACGCGCATATTTGTTTAATCAAACAATTTCAACATATTTACGACAGATTAAAACAACAAACAGTACGTTAACTTAATTTATGCTCTGATTAATTCGTAATTCATAAGCGACTGCATTATTGTCATGCGGAGCGTGCCTTAATAGTTCACTTAGTATGCGCCCGCGCCGGCCTAGGTGTCAACATTCATGCCACCTACTCACCGCTACAGGCCTAATGGGTACCTATAACGGTTCTAGGCTGGATCTAATCCATATGTTGTTTTACTAAATTGTTCCCGCGGCTTTGCCCACGCGATAAGCCGTGGTGGCCTAGTAGTTTGACCTATGCTATCGCCACTCAAGCAGAAGATCGTGGGTTCAAACCCCGGCTCGCATCTCTGAGTTTTCGAAATGAATGTGCGAAATTACATTTTGAAATTTACCACGAGCTTTGCGGTGAAGGAAAACATCGTGAGGAAACCTGCATTAACCTGCGAAGCAATTCAATGGTGTGTGTGAGGTTCCCAATCCGTACTGGGCCCGCGTGGGAACTATGGCCCAAGGCCTGTCATTCCGAGCGGAGGCCTGTGCCCAGCATTGGGACGTGTATAGGGTGGGATGTATGGATGGCAGATTAAAATATAGGCTAGTTCCCTATCCCGTTGGAATTTCGAAAAATTACCTCCTAGTGCAGTGCACCTGCACCTCTTTGAACTAAATGAGGAATACGTCTGCCAGCCAGATATAATCATTCGTAGAAACCTTCGTCCAATCTTTTGACCAACATGACTACTGGCAAAGCAAATCTTCCCTAAGATAAAATAATTCCAATATCTTGAGAACGTACATACCAGTCGAAGCAAACAGCTTTAAGGGTGTAACAGGAGACGAGAGCAGCGACGCGTGCACACGTCGCGGTGTCATGAAACATGTAACCAAATACTTGAAATCTTGTTTGTGCTATGATAATTATCACATGAGATGTGCTGCACCGAATTACGAGTAGTCACAGCCTGGAAGCCACTAAATATTATCCATTGGCATCGATTGCCATGGGGCGTGTAGATTCTGTGGGGAGAACAAGGATCGAGAGTCCCGAAACAATTACTTGACTAGGAGTGCCTGTACAGAACTGTCCTATATGGAAAAATCTACAATGATGAGCATTACTAACCGGTATTCTCCTGTTTATTTTTGCTCTTGAGGATTATGTTCTGCTGTGGGTTTCACCTGGTTGAAGAGAAGAAAATTGTATGAGTATTATAGACGTTTGTATAGGTGCAACTCGCGTGATAAGTTTTAATTTTGGATAGGTTGGAAGTTTTGAAGATATTTGCTATATTTTCCTCAAGAAACTTGACATGTTACGGAAGTCTTGGAAAAACTTGTATGTAGTAATATGCACTTTATACATTTAACTTTCGCTGGGTTGCGTCAAGGTACGGCGATAAGAGTAAAAAAGGTGTTCTATGAGAGTTCAGGTAATCGTACGTATTATATTCCCAACATTCTTTCCTTGTGAAAAATGACCTGAAATAACCATGTCGACGTCGTTTACGTCTCTATTTCTGTTTTTATCATTAAAAAATATCCTTACATGTCACGAATAAATGTTTTTCTTTCTTCCTAAACGCCTCGCAGTCTGCTATCTACTGCGCACACCCATAGAATTACTAATCCTGTCAAAGACATTGTCATGTAAATAAACAGCGGTAAGCGGAGTCTGCCGTGTGACTTCAACTTTTAAAAGCCAACGACAGATATTCCATCAGAGATTATCACACAATGGCATAAGTTTTATACTCGCGTTGAAAATATTAATTCTGTAGGTAATGAGAAGAGAGAATATGCAAAAATTGAGGCTCACTGTACTTACTACTTATTCTTACGAACTGACTGGAGTTTCTTTTTAGGCAGACTAACGTAGTCTTTTCGAAAATTCAGATTGCTTTTACCCACTGGCCACTGTCTCCTCTTAGCGGTGTACTGCCTTTTTAGCAACCAATCCTTCTCCAAAGTTACATTTGGCAAACCAATCGTTGGCATAACTTTACTTCGAATTTGTCTTATTCCGGAACATTTTTATATTGCAAAATTTTACTTCATCACAGTTTTATGTGGCAAATAATTATGTAGCAAATGATTGGCTTAGGAAAATAACAAATTGTCAAATAACATTTAGCCAATTTTTATATTGCAAGGTATTACTTCAAAATTCGTGTGAAGCGAGCGAGCAAGACGGTTCGGAGCAGAAGCGACTTGGATAGTTTAGGTTCAGGGTTTTTTTATAGCAGCCAGGATAACTGCCACTAGGAAAGTAGGTTGGATGCCATTCAATATGTTGCTAATTGAAGGGCATGCCAATCAATACATTTGACCAAAACATAAATGACATCTTAAAAAAATCCCAGGTAATAATTTGCATAATAATAATTTATCAAATGATTAGTTGGGAAATGATATCAGTGCGAAATGTTGAGTTGGGAAATAACATTTCGGCTAAATAAAAATATGGGATAAATAGTTTGAGAGCTAATAATTTGCTAAATAATTTTCGCCGAAACATTAGCAAACCCCTCTTAGCGTTTATAGTTCTAGGACACCTTGCAACTTGCAGCCATGTACCTTTCTGCCTTACTGCATCGGCTCGAACAATAGCCGCGATCGACGTCGGTGGCCAATCGGTCGATCGACGACGATTGATCGATCGATTGACTACCCCTGAGGCCGTATTGCCTAACGTGCAGGCGCTCGCTATAGTATTCATTTTCTTTCTATCCTCATCTCATGCCTAGTCACAAAATGAAGTGGCAAAAAGATTGTGATTCGAAGTGCATTAGACATGAAGTCTCTGATCTAATATTTAATGCAAGCAATATTTCCAGGTCAGTTCGAGTACTCATACATATTAATATCATAGTACAAGATGCCAGTATTACGTTTCCGTGTATGTTGCGGTTTAGAGTGGCCTGGCGCCGGCAGAAATAGCGATCCATCATGCGTTGCCCATGCGCATACGAGTGCCAATACCAAGTACTAACCACTTCTGCGCAGAATACGCGAATAGACTTTGTTATTAATGTTGTAAGCAACAAGGCAAAATGCTGGAAGTTTGATGGACTCAGTGGTTAAATCAAGTGGAGTCACACTGCAAAACATTCGTCTACCTTTGGCCACGAGCAATCGTATTGACGAAATCACGCTGTATAGGTACTCATAGGTTAGGAAGATTTTGTTTTTTATTTCGCAGAACGCGAGTTAACCAATTTAATTCCTGGGCCAACGTGGAACCACAGAGTACCCTTTTTTATTGCGTGAACCTCGTCGTAAATATATATATTAAACGTCTGCAGGATTGCAGCTTGTTTGTGTCCATTTCACGTTCTCGTGGGATAACCGGATTAGACTGTTTGTTAAATTAGTGTTTGTTAGCTAGCTGGATTTGGCGAGTTTGTTGGTGTGTGCAACTTTTTATGTACAAATATGATAATATATGAGGAGCTATAAACTCCAAAAGTCGTTGAAATTTTATCCTCCTGTCGTACTTTTCAAAGCGCGCTATTTCCAAGCTTGTCCGTATCACCACAGACAGACACTTTATAAAATGTAAAAGTAACTGTCAGGTTGAATGTCAGTCTGTCTTAACCTCTTCACGTTTTAACCGCAGAACCATAGTTGAAATTTCGCATGACCATAGTTTGAGACCCTGGCTGGGTAGAATATTGGATAGTTTTTATCTCAGAAAATAGCACAGTTCCCGTGGGATAGCGATCAATATGTATATTCCTTTCAGACGCAGCCACGGGCAACAGCTTTTTTCAAATAAAACTGTAATTTTGGATTTCTTAAGACGTATTTAAGCGAGGTTTTCGTTGAGGCAAGGTTAAGTTGTTTTAAAATAGTATCCCATTTACTAGCACAAACCTGGACGTGTGAGCGTAGCATGCTAGTTTTTGCAGCCGACCAAAGCATTCATCCCTGTCTAGCCAGTTAGCGTGTGCGTGAGGGACGGAAGCTGTTCGTCCGCGATTAGCTCTCGTGTGCCAGGGTCCGTGGGGTTAGAAAAAACCCGCAAACCGGTCCCGAGCCATCCACGTCCTTGCCAGCGCGCGAGAGCTTTGACCATTATACCTAATTGAATTTAAGAATTCTCGTGCGGTTTTTTAAACCAAAAACAAGACACGTTGTTTTGCACCTAGATGTGGTGTAGGTACGAATGGGACTACAAAGAAAGGCATTTATCTCACTCTTAGGTATCGTCAGATACTAATGTAATAAAGCTGAAGAGTTTCTTGGATTGAACAAGTTAATTTTGGAAATTAACAGTAATTTGTAAACTTATTCGAAGCTTGGCCAAAAACTTGACGAAGGTACTCGCATCAAAAAAGTCTTAGGTAGGATACTCATTATGTTTTGTCTCCGTAGTAATATGCCTATATTGTAATGTTGAAAACTGTCTAGTCTAGGGATAAAAAACCTGGAATTTGGATGAGTGTATAGGGAGGGTACACGGGGACCGTTCTTAACCCCCGACGCAAGAAGAGGGGTGTTATAAGTTTGACCGCTATGTGTGTCTGTCCGTGGCACCGTAGCTCTTAAACGGGTGGGCCGATTTGAATGCGGTTTTTTTATTTGAAATCAGGTTTTCTAGCAATGGTTCTTAGACATGTTTTATCAAAATCGGTATGGCCGTTTTTGAGATATTGAACTTTGAAGTGACAAAGTCGGGGGTTTTCCAACTTTTTATTGGTTAGGTTTTTTTTTAATTTTACTTCCATTTGTGCTTCCATTGATACAGCAGGGCACGTTTACGTACTGTACTCAATACTTATATCTTGTGTTTGTATGTCATGATAATAAACACCTAAGATTAGGTACCGGGTGTTAAGGACGCGTATAAATAAACAAACCGTTTGTTTTATTGTTTCTCGCGATGACCTCTTGTGGTATCGTTTCAAGAACACCCGAGTCGTTGAACTAGAGACGTCTCTGTAACGTGTAGGTACAATACATACATCTACTTTTTACAGTTCGTCGGGGCACTTGACTAACTTCTTGTGACTTGTTTTGGACATTCTGTCTGAGCAGTGGTGCTGGTATGGGTTTGACGTTTGTAATATTTTTTTACTAGCCGTTACCCGCGACTCCGTCCGCGTAAGATTCGTTTATAGCTATCCCGCGGGAACTATGCAATTTTCCGGGATAAAAACTATCCTATGTCCGGCCATGAGAAGGCTCCGGGACTCAATTTATCTGTATTCCGAATTGTGATGAGGTCACAAACTAAGAAACAAATAAAACAAACAAACAGACTACAAACTTACGCATTTATAATACTAGTGGGATTAGTGGGATTTCGTAGAAATAAAGTCACCTCTGTCCTTGCAATTTGTCCTTCGTGCCTAGTATATCTGCCAACATTTAATTACTCTTGAGATAAACAACCCACTTTGATAAATGACAGATATCCTGTCCGAAGTTCGCGTACAAGTCGACGTGCTAGTTCGCCGATTAAAAACCTGTCTATTTCACTATAAACTTGGTGTATTACACGTAAACATGTACATTCTTACAGATTAAAGTTATCATTCTTGGTAAAAATCTTTGTTTGTTATCTTGATGTCGACTAAAATATGGGATGTAACTAAACTCAACATCAAAACTAAGAAGGATGAAAGATCAGTTTATAAGCTGAAATATTATGCCGAAATAATTTTTCCCAAATGAGTTATTTCATTTCTCAACTGTCTCATATGGACAAATAGAAAAAAAGAAAAGAAAGAAGCCATTTAAAAAAAACTTCAAGATTGTTATTATGAAATTAACCCTATAGGGTTCTAAGACTATCCTAAAATATATCCAAAATAGTCTACAGTTTCAGAAAAAAAACCGTTCGACCATTTGAATCATTTGGGAAAAATATTTTCTGCGAAAAGCCAGGATCCCGTTAATTTTACAATACCGTTTGAAGTCGGTGCCTCAGCGCGAGCCAGGAGGAGTGGACCTATCGTCGTCTACCTGATGGGCTTCTATCACTCCTCCTGGCTCGTGCTGAGGCACCGACTTCAAACTGGTAGCTAGATTAAAGTCAAACAAAAAAGGTATTATTTTTTGCTTTTCAGTTTTTTCGGCGGTTCAATTTTTTTGTTAAAAAGTTTTTATTTTATACTTTTTCCCACCCTTGTGGTTTTTTTCCCAAATGTATATAATACCAACTTCAAGGTATACCCTATCTAATAAAAAAAGAATTATGAAAATCAGTCTACTCTGTAAAAAATTATGCCGGCTCATACAGTACAATCAGCGACTGAACAATCAATAGGAATATTTTTTTCAAATTTAGATGGGACCACTCTCGAGGTATACGCTTTCCAATAAAAAAAGAATCATCAAAATCGGACTACTCTGTAAAAAGTTATGCGTGGTCATAAATAAAAAAAATATATACGCGTCGATTTGTTTTGATTTTAGCTATGAAAACTATGAGTGAAAATCGTTGCATAGGTGTTAATTCGGGCTTGCGCAGCCACTTGCGGAAATATTCTGGATTTGATAACACGTAGAAGCTCGCAGAGGTCGCATAGGCTATTAATAAACTGCCGTTGCTCGTCCTACAACCAACAGTTAAACCCTGTTAATCATTGTTGTTTATTGGATATTTTTTTGTTTTACTATCGGTTTTAGGCAAAATTGTCTTGTTTGACCACGATTAGGCCTGACGGTAAGCTATGGGGTTCCATATGGCTCTGAGACTTGTGACCTTGTGGTTGTTGGCGACTTGGAGACGCTCAGAGTCACGCAACGAGCTATAGAGAGAGCTATCCTCGGAGTTCTTTTGCCCAATAGACTCTAGAACTAGAGAGACCTAACTCGAAGAATAATCTAGTTGAAATGGCAATGTGTAGGCCACATCACTCCAAAGACAGATAGCTCAAGGAGAAAGGTTCTCAAGTGGCGACCACGAACCGGAAGGCGAGGCGTTGACAGGCCTCCCACTAGGTGGGACTGTCGACATCGCGAGAGTTGCGGGGAACCAGATGGTTCTAAGGGAGTCTTTGTTCAACAGTGGATGTCTTCCGGATGATAATGCTACAAGTATGACGATGACGGCCCAAGATAAGACGAAGCACGCTTGTCGAGTAAAAATGTATTTCAACATAGATCGCCAATCGTCTTCAAGACGATCAGATCTTAACGTTCAGGGAACACAGACGCATCCATGCAATTTTAATCCTTATCTGTCCAGATAAAGATGGATGAGTGTAACCGCTTTGTCCGAATTTTAGGAATGCTGAAAACGTATTGGAGTTTCAGTAATGAGTTTAAGAAATAAAAAATCTATCCAAAAATCATTTTGGAATCGTGGGAATACGTACGTCCCCGGTGGCTACGCGTGACTGGCCGCGCGTCACTCGTTTCCTGCGGCTGCGCAGACCCCTCGGCCGCGCCCGCGTCTCCCTCCCAATTACGACGAACTGGGGATATGGTCCACACATTAGTCTGAGTGATCTATCACAATAAATAGAAGACCGGCCAATGATTGATTTAAGTCAACCCTAACGTCGTGGTTGACGCTTTAGACGTCTGTAGTCAAATTATTGCAAGTAAAATTCGACCAACTTCCAGTAGTCGGATTAACTTGAAATTTGGCATACTTATGTAAATCAAGTGACAATGCAATAATCTAGCAGTGAAATCCTGGTAGTCCAGCCAGGATCGTCTCCGCAGGACGGAACTCTTCAACGGTTAATAGCATCGACTTGAAATTTGGTATGCAAATGTAGTTTGGGTGACAATGCAAGTACAGTCAACAAAAAGTACAATCAGCAAAAAAAGCTTGTATTAAAAATGTTTTTTTATGGTTAGGTTTTTTTTTATGAACATGAAACTTTATGTCACTTATGAGAGAGTTCGATGTCAAATTACAATAAGTCCTACATATAAAGGTCGCTGGGTGGTATGAGGTTAAATGCATGTGTGGCATTGCCGAAAAAATCAGGAGACTACATAATTTTTAACGTTTGTTGTACTCATATCCTGCCCAATTTCGTTTCCCAGCTTTATAAATTTTACTAGTTTGTTGTACACTAGTATGCCCCCCACAGCAAGATGGGGGTGGGTGAAGTCGGTGACCGGACGCTCTGTCGTGTCACTTCTTTCTCCCTCACCTACTTAAGAAGTTGCTTTTCTTAATTCCGTAAATGATAAACGCAGTATAATTCTAAAACATTTTTTTTTCTTTATTCGTCCATTCGGACAGGCTAAGGTACGGGACCATATATCGCCTCGTCACCTCTTTTAAAGTTTAATAGTTTATCCATATATAGTATTTTAGGGTTGTCAGTAAAATGCCAGATCACAAATCTACTGATGCGGAGCAAAAATTTACTTACAAGATAGGATCAGGAGGTACCTACTTGTCTACCAACGATGCTTTCGACTGTAAATTGGTTTCCTATTGACATATTCTTATTACAGAAATACCTTCAGATCGTCACGGTATGCTAATAATGCATCTATAATTGAAAGAGACTACTAGTAATAATAAAAACAAAGTTACGCAGCAATGCATTATGCAGCACGCGTACAAAGCTGCGGGCAAGAACTAGTAATTAAATCTAAAGTACTAAGATATTAAATCTTGTCATTAAAGACTTGATGGGCCCTTAACTGGGCTATCAGAGGTAGCATTGCTGCATTAATTCAACCGCCCACCTCGGCCGGGCTATTTCTAACTTCATAAACCGGGTTTGGAACTTAGTAACAACATTGGTTCTGAGAAAACCAAAATTAACCCACGGTTCTGCTAGTTTGAAGCCAAGGAAGTTTATGAATGATTGAAAGTAAGAAAATAAATAACATTTTACATCCAACCGACGTTTGCCTGAGACTCTGAAAGTATCGTCGAATTATCGACGTATCACGTTTGGCTCATTTGTTACTTTGGAAGAACTGAGACCCGAATATAAGAGTAGATGACTAGATACAAAGTTAGTAAAATAACTTACATATTTGGTTTTGTTTTGTTGGTTATTTGGTTCTGTTGATAAATAAACAGACAATACTGTTATAGGCGCAGACAAAGACTTGTAACATAAAGCTGATTACGCCCCCTTTGGGTCAAGAGATAAAATGAAAGACTCTATTCAAAACGTCTTCATAACGACCTCTTTTGGTTCACATACACTTTAGGTAGGTACTCAATACGGCTTCGTCGTTCATATATCGTGTTTTTCTTTATTTCCGTTAATTTCGACAGTAGTCTCGTTTCGTGTTACGGGTGCCCATGGGCGGCGGTGATTACTTCCCATGAGGTGACTCACATGCTCCTTTGTCTCCTCTTATATAAAAAAGACTGCTCAAAAAATACCTGGTAATTCGATTTTGGCCGAATTGTTTTTTTTTTCATACGTTATTCTTGCTTTCTTTTACTAAATATGTGTAAATAAAAAAAAATAGTAACACACTTTTAAAAATTACATAAATTAAGAATCTTTCATTGTTGTACCGTGCTTAATTATTTAATTAATTATCATAATTCTTGATTATCTTTTGAACAGTAAGAGTTAGGCCACTACGACGGCACTACTTAGTATCTTGGAGAAAGTATTATTATTAGTAGTTGTTGTATATATGTTAAATAACTGATTATTGTTACTAATATTTGTTAAATTTTTAGTGACCTTACGCGTCCGTCATATTCAGCTGAAAATCTGTTTTTGTTTTTAAATATATTGCTCACAATGTGGACACTGTCTTGTAAATGATTTAACACACTTCATTATTTGTTTATGAGCTATGTTTGATTGTTTGTGTTCCAATAAATATAAGTTAATAAACTAATTAATTACATAATTGCATTTGAACTGTTGAATATTCAATTAAAGTTAACGCTACTCAAATATAACAGAGTAGAAATACAGCAATGCCGCGCTAAAAGAGATGGCACTCCAAGAAGAAGTAACTATTTTGTAATGGGTGCCAAACTTAGACTAAAGACTTGTTAATGAATGTAACATGTGTTGGGGATTAAAAAGGAGCGGCTGGAGCGACACGTGTGACGCGTTACCGTGCGCATGCGCAGGAACGCGCAACAGTCAACTCGGTAGCTATAGCCGTTTAATGATAATTATAAACATTGTAATGTAAAGAAAAATCCTATGTATGTTTTTAATTATTAGCCTAATTTGTGAGTTTTTTGTAATCAAATCTTGCAACTCTATTTTCACCCATTTTAAGTCCGGTTCATTTGAAAATGTTACTCAAGTACCCATCAACAAAAAGGTTGTAGGTATGTACCATCAGCCAAATATGGTCTACCACCCTAAAGTTGGTAATCGTTAGCATGTCATAAAACAATAATGCCAATAAACGTGTCTGTCAACTGGAAAGTTCGAACTTAGCGACATATTAATTTGATAGGAACTTGTTTAAAAATTGATAGACCACTTATTTGGCTGATGGTACATGCGATAGAGGATGCACAGTGAAGCTACATCTCTACGCAGCGTCAAAGAGTCAAGTCGATCAGAAACTCGCTGGCAGCCGACTATTCGAGTCGCTCTCCGTTGTATGCGGTCCAGAGGGAGAAGCTGGTACTGGGGAGCCCCTGCCCACAGATGAGAGCAGTATTCCATATGTGGCCGAACCTGCGCCTTATAAAGCTGGAGGCGGTGGGCCGAAGTGAAATATTGTCTCGATCTGTTGAGCACGCCGAGCTTCTTTGAGGCTAATTTAACCTTACCCTCTAAATGGCCGCGGAACTGGACTTCACTCGAGATGTCAATACCAAGGATTCCGATACTGGCTGTGGTAGCTAGGGAAGTGCTTTCGAAAAGAGGTGATGCGACAAACGCAGACTTTTTTGTGGTAAACGCGCAAACCTGTGTCTTTGTGGGGTTAAAACGGACTAAATTAAGTTGACCCCATTATGAAACTTCTTTAAGGGAAGTCTCAATTTCAGACACAAGTTTGTTTCGGCACTCTGTGACGTTTTCCCGAGAAATATTGGCGCGGCCGGTGTAAGAGGCATGTGGCAAACAAAGAGTGCATAAAATGCCTAACGACTCTAATTCCAGGGCCGGTAGTACGTGTCACATATTTTTGCGCGCTCCGCTGTGGCAGATATTAATGCAGGTGACTGTACTTAGATGATTAGGGATCCTATCCTATAGCACTCTTTGTAACGAACCCTATGAAAGGAGCATGCCCGTCAGCCCTTGACATGTAACCTTGACAGATTACAGATAACCCAAGGACTAATTAGTATTGTTTAAACATGTATACTTACGTAATACAATACTATACTTTAAGCGATAAAGCCGCCTACTGCTTTTATTTTTGTAATCACTCTGCACTGATTTGTGGTGTTAAATCAATGCAACAATAAGGTCAAACTGTTTGTTTATTTGTAGGGCTAATCTCGGGAACTACTGAACCGTTTTCAAATATATTGAATTTAATTGATTGTAGCTTTTATGCTACAATATCCCACGGTAACATAGATTGCTTTTATCCCGGAAAATTTAAAGTTCTGCAGGATGCAGCCGGACAATGCGTCCGGCAACAGCTAGAAAAGAGCACATATTTTTTACACGTAACATTGTTATGTTATTCACGTTTTTGTTACTATAGTCATGCGTAAGCGATAATTTTTTAATGACTATGGATTCATTGGCACCTCTGTCGGCGTGTATCGACAGTAAACTGTTATAAAAAATATTATTAAATTATATATTGGTGTTAATTAAATAACTGAAAACCAGATAGTAGTTTGATCACAATCGAAAGTAGAATCGATTACACTATGTTTTAGATTATATTGTGTTTGTGTTTTTAAATCCCTTTTTTATTCTGCCCAGCCAGTCTAAAAGTTACGACTGCAACAGGCGCCAATTAATACTTTAATTTAACGTACATACATAAAATATTTGTGATCTCGACTATCACTTTAAAAAAGTAATGTCTTTTACAGGTGACTATTATCAAAGTTTATGCAAGTTCAAATACATTACATATAGGTACTTATATATTAGTTTATGTACGGTCCTAATTATATAGATAAAGAAATTTCTAACAGGGGTTCACAGTAAAAATTCAATGCACAACCACTCTGTTCAAATGCACAAAAAGTAGTTACACTGTAAATGCAATTCCAATATTAGCAGATATTAGTGCCGTCTCTATTTGTTTTGTTCGAATAGACGGAGACGGCATCACATTTAACCGTCACTTAAAACTAATCAATGGATGGTGAAACAGCCCCTCAATAAATTATAGCCTACAAAAATCACTTAGAGCCATTTAATGCCCCAGTCAAGGAGTGCCTCAGTTTCCTCATAGTTGAGCATAGGCAACCATTCAGCAGGTTTTTTTTTACATTCGTAGACATGTCTGAAACCGATACCGTTCTGATGCGTCATGACACAACACGACAGATGAATGTGGATGCGGCTTTAGCTACGCTTTGCGTCTTGTTGTTTTGCCGTACGTGACCTTTCAACTCTGCGCAATATTAGCGCTGAAAGTCTTAAAGTTATCTTTGTTTACCGTAATTGATGTTTGAAATTTAATCTTCAAATATTTGGTTATAAACATCCAAGTAGATAAACAAAAGTTATATATTTTTTACAAAGGAGACAATATTTTCATTCGACGACCCTGTCATTAAATCTTGATGTAATTTAATTAAAACTTCCTTTGACAGTATCTTTTACTGCGTAGTCGGATTCGACAAGTGATCTCTTTCTCGAAATTGGACCTACCTAGCTGGACCGTTTGTCCCAGGTATGCAGTCTTCAACAACTTCGAGCGCAGAGCCTCCGACTATTACGGGAGTTGGCACAACATGGACATTAGACATGACTTTCGTCTTGTCCATGTTCATTTTCAGGCCAACTCGGTCGAAATCTCTGCTGAGGTCGGCGAGCATAGCACTGAGGTCCTACGTGGTCTCAGCCATGACTACAATATCGTCGGCGATTATGTAGATCTGCATGTGGAAATTGGACGTACGACCAGTGTCCGTATTGGCTACACGCGGGCGCTCGTGATTGCATTCATCATCTCTTCCGACCCTCATCCTACACCGTGTGATAGAAAGACATAGTGAAAACGATTGTGATTCCAAGTAGGTACGTTAGAGTCTAACGTTGTACGGTACGGTTAGACGATAAGGCCTTTGCTGTAATAAAGCTACATCTCTCCTTGTATTTTTTTGAATTACAGTCAAGCTCTCCTACGGAATCCGACTAACCATGCATTAATGTAGAAGCCGTGCAGCCCATCACTGAATATCGATTTTCTTCCAGGTATACCAGGCGAGGATCTGTCGTTCCCGCACGCGGGCGACGCGGCCGGCGCGTGCGACGCGGGCCAGTTCCTGTGCCGCGACGGCTCGCGCTGTGTACCCGCGGCGTGGCGCTGCGATGCCCACGACCACTGCCCTGATGGATCCGACGAGCTACACTGTGGTATGTGTAATGTAGGCTAGCGTGCGGGTATTGAAGGGTGGGTAACAGAATAGTTGGCAGAAAGATTGCGATCGCATAGGCCTAGTGGAAGTGGAAGTTCATTGTTCGACCCGGAATGTACGAAAATAATGCATAATTTTATAATTCATGCCCTCATGCGACAAGCAAGAGTCATACATTATTGTTCGGGGTATATCTACTGTGGAACAATAATATACCATCAACCAAATACGTGGTCTACCACCCTAAAGGTGATAATCGTTTGCATGTCATAAAGCAATAATGCCAATAGACGTGTCTGTCAACTTGAAAGTTCGACTTCAGCGACATATTAATTTGATAGGAACTTGTTTAAAAATTGATAGATCATTTATTTGGTTCATGGTACTATGTGTATGTATGTATTAGTGGTCGTACATTAATCTCAACTATATGCTTATTAGAATATTATCTCCCCTAAAAATTCCTCTCATTTGTTACAGAACACTTGAAACACTTGCCAAGCACGAGCGCGAACAGCTCCGAGGTGCAGTGCGGCGCGGGGCAGTTCCGCTGCGCCACGTCCGGCCGCTGCGTGCCGCACGCGTGGCGCTGCGACGGCGACAACGACTGCGGGCCCAGGGACGACTCCGACGAGGATCCCTTCCAATGTACGTGTGATAAGGGTTTATGATCACTGACACGGATTAGACGCCAGAGGGCAGCGAAGTGGCAAGCGTGTTCACTGTTCATTGCGCGGCCGAGACCCTTGCCGTATAATGGTTACCTGGCAGCACATGCAATGAACCGAGAAAACCCTCGCCGCTTAACGGCCCGTCCTGCTGCCCGCTATCCAGAGCGGAGCGAGGCAGCAGAGCAGTGAGCGCGATAAAAAGCCCACCAATATAAATGCGTAAAATCTCCGCTCTTCAGTGGATATGGAGTTAGTAACTAGCAGTGGCGAAGAATCAGATATTTCCATGGTATAGTCGAAGCAAAATCGCTTAAATCTTTCACAAATCCTGAGTACAGTTCACTGCAAAACTCACAGGGGATAGACTGAACACCAACGTACGCTGTTGAGCTTAGTCCTTGTCAACTCAACAGCTTATCTTGTTAACGTTAATGGTGATTCGTCATCGTGCACAATTGCAGCCTTGACGAATCTAACGTTAATCTCACGTTTATTTAGACCATTAGAACTTGTTTTGGATCTGTTAAAGCAACTTTTTTTAAAGACAAGCTGTCTGCTAACTGCTAAAAGCTAATAGTTTTTGCGTTATGTTGAGCGCTTCTCCTACCTACTGGTGGAAGAGTGATAAATCAGTACATCATGTATTGTGTATCTTACCTATTTTGCTTCCCACTGCTGGGCAAAACCGTACCTTTTACTCCATTCTGGCATGTCGCGTGAGTTCTGGCCATCACGTGCGATATACATCTCCGCTTTGGTACAGCCTCTGCAGAAACTTATTTTTATAATGATTTTCCTTCACGTGTAAGTGGGACTTATAAGTGAAGTAATGTTATGTTTGTTCCGCAGGCCAGAAGGAGTTCAAATGCCCGAACAACACGGCGCGCTGTTCGACCCCGCTGGGCGGCGTGTTCGAATGCGCGCCCGTCCGTGGCTTCTGCGACGGCATGCGCGACTGCCGCGACGGCAGCGACGAGTGGGACATATGCGACAACTGTAAGTTGATTTTAGGGTACCGTAGACAAGATGGCAAAAACGGAACCGTCCGTCCGTCCGTCTCGGAAACGCGTAGAAATATCGAGTTGAAAAAACCATATAGCCGGAGAGCTAGCTACGTGAATGCGTTTGCAATTTATAGAGCAATGAAATCCTTCCAGTTAGTGTGTGATATAGGTAGTATCACTATTAAATATACTCAGGTTTACAGTCCCTTGAAGCTGTGAAAGATTCAAACTTGTAAGTATTGTATTGTGAAACTCTTTATTGTACTAAAACGCATGAAATTAACAGGATAATAAGATCTAAGTCAACGCAATCAAAATACTGTCAGTATATAGTCATTAAAAAAAGTGTTTCCATACAAATTGCTGTAACCAGCTTTATCAATGGAAACTTACCTATTTATTCCCCTAAGTGGCGGCCTTATGGCTTGGGCCAATGCCAGTTACGATGAAAGGGTTGCGGTTGATTCTGCAGAATGCCAACAGTTGGACAACATTTAAATGCTTTTTTTTTCAGTCACAATATCGCAGTGTGCGCCCCTGAAGTGCGCCGAAGGCTGCCGACCAACATACGAGGGCCTGACCTGCTTTTGCAGCGATGGATACCAGCCTGTAAACGGGAAATGTGAAGGTGACTTCTTTCTTAGTTATGTAACTTATGTACAGCGTGTGTTTCCCTTTTTAATGCGGGTTTTCACAGAGGCGAAATATCGCTAGATGGCGTTGGTATCGTTAGGTCTGTTTGAGGTTTGCTTGTGATTGGCTCATTTAGTTTTTTTCATCACACTTGCTCGTAAACAGTGTCGAAACATGCAGGCTACCTTGGTTGCAACCCCCCAAATAAAACCCGTGGTCGGTAAATGAGTCATTGCCAGTACTAATTTTCTTGTCATGAAGCCCAAGGTCGGTAAATGAGTTTGTTACTGCATGGCTTGCAGGAGCGCGGCGCGCGCACGTCGGGCACATGCTGGGGGGGCGGAGGCTGGCGCTGCCAAGAGCGTAGTCAGCGGTATCGGCAATTTTTGAAAAAATATTAGTTTTTCTTTTACAAATATACAATTTTACTCGCAAATGTAATGAAAAACATTGTATGTCGCACGGGCGGTACTAGAATTACGAACATCGACTCATTAAAGCCCTCAGTCTTCGACTTCGGGCTTCTAATAGACTCTCGTTCGTAATTCCTTGTTTACCGCCCTTAAGACACAATGTACTATTAACCAATCACGAGCAAACGTCAAACGGACCTCACGATACTAACGCCATCTAGCGATATTTCGCCTCTGTGAAAACCCTCATTCCCGACGCAAAAGAGGGGTTTTGGCATTTTGACTTAGATTCCGTAGTCTGCCCCTCTGGGCAATGCCTATTCTTCACCGCTAGCACACATTGACTTACTCTTGTTTCGCGCAGACCTGGACGAGTGTCAGGAGGAAGCGGCGTGCGCGCAGCGTTGCCGCAACACGCCGGGCTCGTACTCGTGCGCGTGCGTCGCCGGCTACAAGCTGCAGCCCGATGGACACTCCTGCCGCGCCCTCTACGGTATTATACTTTAGTTCATAACTACGAGTAAG
Organism: Choristoneura fumiferana; assembly: GCF_025370935.1. Taxonomy (NCBI): domain Eukaryota; kingdom Metazoa; phylum Arthropoda; class Insecta; order Lepidoptera; family Tortricidae; genus Choristoneura; species Choristoneura fumiferana. The sequence goes on along the minus strand of NC_133495.1, from coordinate 316,199 downwards.
TTTCTGAAAAAAATAATTAAAACTAGTTTTTCTTCCGTAATATGCTGCTTACATTGTCATGTCATCCAAACTAGGTATTTGTTTGTTTTAAGTTTCAAGTCTCATGTTGGGGGTGATAAGTCCTCGAGTGGCGACCACGTCCTTTAAAGACGAAGCGTTGGCAGGCCTCCCACTTGGTGGACTGACGACATTGTGAGAGTTGCGGGCAACCGGTGCAAGTTGTCGTTCATTGTGGTGTTTTAAGGGAAGATGGTCTTTGATCAGCAGTGGACATCTCCCGGCTGATGATGAAGCTTTTAAGGCGCTGACATTAATCGGTGAAGAGGTCGATTCTGGCCTGACCGGACTGCCAAAATGTCACTAACAGATTAGTCAATAGCAAAATTTCAGTGGTTGAAAAATAATGCATTCAATAATTGTTTTTGCTTAGATCCAGCAGAGGACCCAGCATCACTGCTGGTGATAACCCAGCAAGGGATATCCCGCGTGTGGCCCGCCGGCGTCCCGCGAGGCAGAACCAACCAGACGCTGCCGGCTCTGCATGCTAGTGCCATGGACTTTGACTACTCCAACAAGTTAGTAATAAGCGACCCGGCAGACAGCTTGGCTGCCAAGAATTACCAGCAAGAGAGATTTCGCTTCCAGCTAAACTTACTAACAATCGTCGTTTCGTTTTTACTAACAATTAAAGGATAGAAAACGACTCCGAGGTAAAAGTTCGATTTGTTAGTCACCCTGGACATCACAGTCTGAAATGAATAGTTTTGATTTTATTCATGAAAGAAGACGAAAATTTACCATTCCCCCCGCCCTCATATTTTAATTTAATTAACAAAAATACAAATAAAAACAGCCGAGGATAGATTAAAATTTTATTTTTGTATTTAAGAGGGGGAAAACGGGCATGGGGGTCACCTAATGGGAAGTTATCACCGCCGCCCATGGACACCTGTCTACACGAGGGGTATCACAGGTGTATGGCCGGCCCTTTGAGAGACTGATAGGCTCGTTTTTAAAAGTTTTTGTTTTTAGTCGGTTAAAATGCCGCGAGCCAAGCCACGACCTTTATTGAAGAGGAAGGGGATAAGAAATTTAGCGATTACGTGCGGGCGCTCGCGATAGCATTCATCATCTTTTTCTATCCTCATGTTATCCGCACTGGGCCCGCGTGGGAACTATAGCCCAAGCCCTCTTGTTCTGAGAGGAGGCCTGTGCCCAGCAGTGGGACGTATATAGGCTGGGATGATGTTGATGTTGATGATGATGTTATAGTGACGCAACGAAGTGATGAAATCTATTGTGATTTCAAGTGCGTTAGATAATAAAGTCTATGATTCTCGTTTGATTTCAGATCGTTTTGCTACATTCACCACAACTTCAGCCGCTCCGGCGTCGTGTGCGCGTCAATTGACGACATGGCTAAGCGCTGGCAGCTGGAGCCGCCGACTCTGTTCCCTTCAGTTGATTGTAAGTAGCAAACTTATTGTACAATCAAACTAGTTTACTAATGCCTTTCGGAACTCAAAACAGAAGACCGGTTTTCTTTTTCTTTTTCATATGAGTCTTCAGGAAAACGAAGAAAACCGACGAGCGACATTAATATTCTGGCTGTACTGTAATTTCTTCTAAAATCCGATGCATGATATTTTATTTTACTAAGGGGCTGTTTCACTATCCATTGATTAGTTTTAACTGACGGTTAAATGTGATGCCGTTACCGTCTATTCGAACAAAACAAATAGAGACGGCATCACATTTAACCGTCATTTAAGACTAATCAATGGATGGTGAAACAGCCCCTAAATGTTGGGACTACCACAATAACCCGTTTTTAAGCAATCACTTCTCGTATCGATTCCTTACAGGCTTAGCCCGAGCAGCAGGCGCACACACACTCCCACGCGACTTAACTCTCCTCGTATTCTGTTCGTCCTAATAGTTTTATTACTTCAGAATAGCTGGTCGTCAAGCCTAGTTTAGACTTGCAAGAAATGTGGTGCAAGTTGTACTAAGCGGGGTATCGATTTCGCATCGACTGACTAATGAGGGCTATCGCGAATGAATTCACCGCTAGAGGCGCTAGTGTAGCGTGAGGTCTCCGAAATGTCAAATCTCATAGTTTTTGAGTGAGCTACGCGGGTTTATTTATAATAAGAATTTTTTTGTGAATATTTTGCATAACCTGAAACTAATTATGGCAATTATGCATTACGGGGCAATGAATGTCTGTGTTTTGAGACAGTTTTGTCTTTCGGAAACTTTTGTCCTCCCTTTTTTTCCGAACAAAACGGGACTAAGCAACACTGTGGTTGCTGGATATTTTTATGGTACGGTTTTAAAGTGTTTTAAATATGATTTTAATCTAAACTTTGTTTTAACGCCCGTAATAACAGACTCTGAAAGCCACACTTAAAAACCTCACGCAACAGTGCGCCATCTAGTGAGACAAAAAACGATAGCCCTCATTCGACGAGCATTGTTCGACCGCGGCAAGCCTGTACTTTGTCCGAGTTGCCGCGTGCGGCGGCACGGTATACATAGCGCGTGGCTAACGCGAGCCAACCTTCGACAGTTTGCCGCGCGAAGTTAATACACAGCTTTGCATAGGTCTTAAATAAATAAATAAATATCACGGGACAATTCACACCAATTGACCTAGTCCCAGAGTAAGCTTAGCAAAGCTTGTGTTATGGGTACTAAGCAACGGATAAATATAATTATATAGATAGATACATACTTAAATACATAGTAAACACCCAAGACCCGAGAACAAACATTCGTATTTTTCATACAAATATCTGCCCCAACACGGGAATCGAACCCGGGATCTCAAGCTTCGTAGTCAGGTTCTCTAACCACTAGGCCATCTGGTCGTCTGAAATGGAACGAGTATGAAGAATTCAATCAAACGCAGCAATGTATATAAACTGTGCTTTAGTTTTGACAGCTGGTTTGTTTGCAGCGATCAGCTTCATGGCGCTGGATTGGGTGTCGGGCGCGTGGTACCTCGTGGATGGCGGCGCGGGCGCCATGTTCGTGTGCGCGCCGCGGCTGCAGCACTGCCGGATGCTCAGGACTCGCTGGCGAAGCTGCACGGCCTGGCGCTGGACCCCACGCCGCCCGCTGCAACGAGCCAGCCGGTATGTAGCGACCAGCTCAGGCGTGGACTGCTGCGCGGGCGCCATGTTCGTGTGCGCGCCGCGGCTGCAGCACTGCCGGATGCTTCAGGACTCGCTGGCGAAGCTGCACGGCCTGGCGCTGGACCCCACGCCGCCCGCTGCCAACGAGCCAGCCGGGTATGTAGCGACCAGCTCAGGCGCGGACTGCTGCGCGGGCGCCATGTTCGTGTGTACTGTCAGCTACATTCATAATCTGACCGTGGCTTATCTCATTGTGTCTTAAGGGCGGTAAATAAGGAATTACGAACGAGAGTCTATTAGAAGCCCGAAGTCGAAGACTGAGGGCTTTAATGAGTCGATGTTCGTAATTCTAGTACCGCCCGTGCGACATACAATGTTTTTCATCAAATTTGCGAGTAAAATTGTATATTTGTAAAAGAAAAACTAATATTTTTTCAAAAAATGCCGATACCGCTGACTACGCTCTTGGCAGCGCCAGCCTCCGCGCGCGCCCCCCAGCATGTGCCCGCTCCTGCACGCCATGCAGTAACAAACTCATTTACCTTGGGCTTCATGACAAGAAAATTAGTACGGGAAATGACTCATGCGACCGACCACGGGTTTCATGACAAGCACATTAAGGTCGAGGGTTTTATTTGGGGGGTTGCAATCAAGGTAGCCTGCATGTTACGACACTGTTTACGAGCAAGTGTGATGAAATTTTTTAAAAAGGATTAATAGTGTCACGGTTGGATGAAGCTGTCGACCTAAAGCCAGGTTTGACCAGTTGACCTGGATTGATGTCGATGTAAAATGAGGAATACGTTGTTACAGTTTCATGTTCTGGTCTGTTTGGGGCGCGTCGCCGGCGCGCGTGCTACGCTCTGAACTGTGGGGTGGAACACCCGTCGATCTGGTGTCTGAAAGACTGGTACGTATTACACTATCCCATGACACGTAACACAGTATAATGACTCTTTATTGACACATAAAAAACACATCCCTATAATACGAAGTGCAAAATTTGATCTTCGTCTCTTGCCGTCTCGCTGACGGTTAAGTTATTCAATACGAGAGTGAAAGGGGCGGTACGATACAAATTTCGTAGTAGCCCCCCCAGTACAGAAAACGCATACCACATACTGTCATATTTATTTTTTCTCACTTCATACTAGTTTCTCTTTCATTTGATGGTTTTTCGCCTATATTAAAAAGTTCAAATGAAAGAACAGTAATAGAATAAGGGTCTGTTTCACCATCCGTTGATTAGTGTTAACTGGCAGTTAGGTGTGATGCCGTCTCTATTTGTTTTGTTCGAATAGACGTCATCACATTTAACCGTCGGTTAAAGCTAATCAATGGATGGTGAAACAGCCCCTAAATGTGCTACAGTTAATGAGGTGGAAACTGATTAAAATGGGTGTGTACCTTTGAGGCTTTTATAAATATCAAAACTTTATAGAGCGTAGTTATGGTTAACATGTGGCACCATTTTCCCCCAGGTATACCCGACGGCCATAACGCTGGATCTGACGAACAAGTGGATCTACTGGGTGGACGCGTATATGGACAGCGTCGAGCGGAGCGACTACAATGGCGGCCATAGAGTAACTGTCTTTAGAGGATACGAGGTAAGCTATCGTATGTACATTTGGGTCCTACTGAAAAACAACGTTGTGGCTTGTTCTCTCTCTATCTATCTCTCTCTCCCACGCACACACACACACACACACACACAAATGTAACATATCTTAAGATTGGTTTTTGGAGTCTTATTGTATTTTTTTTTATTTCAACTCCAAATTTGTTACTTTTACGGTCATCCCGTGAAATCCAACGAAAATACAAACTGAAACATAGATGCACAGAAAAAAATCCAGAAAAAGAGACCAGCGCTGGGTATCGAACCCAGATCCTTAGCATTCCGTACTGCGTGCCATACCCCTAAACCACCAATGACTCGCGCGACTCTCAAACCGACTGAACCGAAACCGAATCGAGCTTAAAGTGACTATGAAAAAAAGCAGGCTGAAATGTGTGGTGCATGGGAGAAACTTGTGTCTAGACTCCTGTCCAGTGGTGGTGTAGGGGTATGGCACGCAGCAGGAATGCTGAGGACCTGGGTTTGATTCCCAGCGCTGGTCTCTTTTTCTGGTTTTTTTCGGTGCATCCATGTTTCAGTTTGTATTATCGTTGAACAACATATCTGTACCACTGTTGGACATGACTGACTCGAACCCACGATCCCCTGCTTAAGAGGCCATTGGTCGAACCATAGCTATCATAGATATTTTATTTAATGTTTCTATTTTCAGTCAGAAAGAGTGTCCCTTATATCCAATTTCGAGGACTCCCTCTACCTGCCGCTGTGGGCCAATCAGAGCGTGCTGTCGACGTCGCGGTACGCACGCACACACGCGCGCTCGCACGTCAGCGCACACACACAGGAGACTATCCCCGTGCCCGCGCGCGTCACGGCTGTATTGATGTACCATAGACAGAGGCAACCTGTTGGTAAGTGTTTGAGTTTTTGGGAATTTACTTGTTGTTGTTGTTGGGGCTGTCTGTCTGTCTGTCTGGCCATCCGTCTGTCACAGGGCTCTATCTCTTGAGTCGTAATAGTTAGACACAGTTTTTCACAGATTATGTATTACTGTGGCCCCGCTATAACAACAAATACTAAAAATAGAATGAAAGAAGTATTTTTAAGGGGGCTCCCATACAGCAAACGTGATTATAATGCCATTTTTTGCTTAACGGCAACAGGTAGACGCTTGAAATATTCATAGAATCTTTAGTTTTATAATCACTTTCAAAATAAATAATGAAATTAAAATAAAATAAATATCCAGCAGAAAAAACTCGTTTTTTTTTTGCCGTTTTTTAGCCAATGTCTAATGTTGTTGTATGTACGGAACCTTTCGTGCGCGAGTCCGACTCGCAATTGGTTGATTTTTTATTTAGCATCATGTTTCAAGCAGGCTTTGGGAAAATACATGCATGTATGTTTTGAGTTGTTATTTTGAATATGAAACTACCGTGAGACTCGCTCATATTACAAGATATAGTCGTGCGAGCGGGGCGCGGGCGGGGGCTCGCAGTGCATGTGTTGCAGCCGCCGCCGAGTCGCGTTGCTCCTAGAGGAAGGGCTACGAATTAGGCCGCGGCCACACCGCTGCTGCACTTAAAAAAACGGTGACGGCACGGAATCGCAGTGTCGCATCGTATGCGCACCGTTTTTATTGCATGCTCTCCACAGCGCTGTCTACGCAAACGGTGCGGAATCGCAGTGACGTGCCGTAAACGTCACGAATTTACCGCATGCTCTCTACCAAAAGTCGTGACGTTTACAGCACTTCACTGAGATTCCGCACCGTCTGCGTATTTTGAGCAGCAGTGTGGAGGGCATCCGATAAAAACGGTGCGCATACGATGCGTCACTGTGATTCAGTTCCGTCACCGTTTTTGCAGCGGTGTGGCCGCTCCTTTAGCCCGAAAGATATCGAGTTAAACTCAATTTAAGACATGAGTTATCCAGTTTATATTCAAATTCAAAAATTCCAAATTCAAATGATTTATTCAGTAAATAGGCCGCAATGGGCACTTTTACACGTCATTTTTTAAACTACCAGCGCTTTCGGAAAGACCATCATTGCCAAGAAGAATGCGCCGCAAGAAACTTGGTAGAAAAGTCATTTTTTCATAATGATTATATTACAAATAAAATACTTAAAAACTATATTATACAATTAAAGAAAAAAAAATACAAAAAATAATAATAATAAAAATACAGGGATGTATGGGGTCCCTTAGTTACAATACTAAACACTAACTATATCTAAACTATATCTACGTTCAGTGGAAGTGTAGAATGCTTCCACCGTCATAAATTTTAACCCCCTTATTCATAAAACTTAACAAGCCTATGACAAATGCTTTGTCCCTTTCTAACAAATACAAATGTCGAAGTGACAGATAAGGACAAACAAACTTTAGCGGCATTTTAACTAAAATAGGTTTGATTGTCGTTTATGAAAAAGGGGGTAAATATTTTATATTTCTTTTATAGTGTCCCACCCTTGTGCGGTGAACAACGGTGGCTGCGGCCACATCTGCGTGACGGCGTGGCGCGGCACGACAGCGGTCGCGCACTGCCTCTGCCGCCACGGGTTCCGGCCCACGACCCGCCCGCACAGGCCCACTACGGCCTGTTTGCGTGAGTATCATCTTACCATCATCATCATCATTATCAGCCGGAAAACGCCCACTGCTTTGTTTTTATAAAGCCCAATTCACATTTACCTGTCGTGTTGTGTCGTGATGCATGACGCATCAGAACGGTATCGGTTTCATACATTTTATATGGTTGCGTTCACATTTATGTGTCGCTTCACAAGCATAGAGAGAGAGAGAGACACACAGAGAGCATCACGACACACACGACAGATAAATGTTAACCGGACTTTTTTTCATCATCGTAAAGTGTTACAGAGAAAAATATTCAAAAGAAGCGAACAAAAACCATACCTGGTTTATCTGTCACTACGTGAACGAAGGCCTCTGACTAAGACCTCCACAGTGAAAGACAACTATGAACATGAAATGAATGAAGAATGTTTTATTCTTCAATTCGACCGGGTTCGATTACCGATCTGAGTGCAAGTTTTTTTTAATCTATGAATGCAGTTTTTCTTGTTACTAACATCGATGACATGGTGCTTCGTATCAGACCAGATCTTCTTATGTATTATAGTTTGAGACTTTCGCATACTGACCGATCAAAATGTTTACACCCTGTATATTTTTAGCAATACCCCTATACTCTGTAACTTACCATGTGGGATGACACTCTTTACCGGCCTGGATAATACCGACCCTGTTTTTCCTGTACCTACACGCCCATAGAAACTGACATGAGCTTCTATGGGCGTGTAAATGAAAAACAGGGTCGGTGTTATCCGGGCCGATAAAGAGTGTCCCCCACCGGTTCCCTATCGTTTGTCCGAATTTCATATGCCATAATGTATCGTTTTCCATTATTTTCATTAACAATAAAGTAATTTATTTCTGAATTAGTATTTTCTTTAGAGTTGATATTAAAACTATTCTAACCTATTGCATTCTATAAGATGTCATTTAAAAAAATCATGAAAACAGCACGGTTCTATACATATATTTTATGGCAAATGAAATGATTAAGATTGGTATTTTGGAATCTTTTTGTATTTTTTATTTCAATTCCAAATTTTAATCAACCAATCTTAATTTGATTGCTTAGAAACGATATCTCTTGTCCGGGTGAGCGGTTAGTTCCAAAGGAATGCCGAAAAAAGTTTGAGGGCTTACGGCATAGATGTCGCTAGCGTCGCTGCTTAAGTGACTAAGTAAGAAACACAAGCTGAGATATGAGGTGCATAGGGAAATTCGTGTCGGTACCGTTGACCATCAGTGGTGTAGCGGTATTGCACGCGGTACGGATTACCGAGGACCTGGGTTCGATTCCCAGTGATGGTCTTATTTTTCTGTTTTTTCTGTGCATCTATATTTCAGTTTGTATTTTCAAATGAAATGATGGTAAGTGAAGTAATTCGGTCACGCACCATGTGGCAGGTGTGGAGCTGGATAGTTACCTGCTGGTGTCGCGCGGGTCCCCGCCGCTGGTGCAGGCGCTGTCGCCGGCGCACGCGCAGTGGGAGGCGGCCGCGCCCGCCGCCGCCGCGCGCCCCACCGTCGCTGACGTGCATCTACCTGCGAACCAGCTATACCTGTCCGACGTGCACAGGTACCAGAGGGCTACTACGCAATTCGAAAATCGAAATTCATATCGTGCCGTCCCTCTCACTCTCGTGTTAGATAATATAAGCGTCAACGGGACGGCAAGATACGAAGTTTGAATTTCGCACTTCGGAGTGGGGCCTGTCAGAACTGATCGCGACGATCGACCCGTGGTTTTTAGTTTTAAAGAAAGAAAGTAAGAGAACATTTCCATCACTCATTTCAATCCACATGGATTACCCAAATATACATAGACTAGTCTCCTTTACCTTTTAGGGCCATAGAAAAAAGAAAGAAAGTTAAACCTTTGTCAAAAATTTGTCTTTTTGTGTTGTAGATACGAAATAGTGAGACAGAACCTGGATGGAACGGGGCGAGAGGTGTTTATAGAAGACGTAGACAACTGCGAAGGACTGGCCATTGACTGGATGGGTAAGCACACTTTCTTACTTCGAACAAAAACATATTAAGTAAGATTTTATAAAAGTAAAAGTGATACATCACATCACGCCTTACATACATTCATCAATCATCCTCTTACGCCTTTTCAACTAGTTTATAATGTTGGAGTCGTATAGTTGCGATAGATGGCACCACACACCTCTATTAGCTTGTGCAAACTATCAAGTTTTTCGGATGGTGCGTCTAATTCTCCGGTGGTCCAGTTAATAGGGCACCTTGGCGCGTATAGCCATAGAGATGCTGTTTTTAATCCTGTCAGGAGCACCCAAACATCTTTTTCACTTCCCATGCTCTTAAAGTTCGTGTTTATGCTGTATCTAGGCGACATAAAATGACCTTTTATGCTCTAGTGCATAAAATAAACTCTTCGTTTATTAAGACCAAGTTAATCAGGTGTCAACAGCCACAAACAAAAAAGTTTCTACATATTTTTTTTATAATTTTTAATTTATATAAAACTAAAAATCAATCAAACCAATATAAGTCAATAAAATAAAAAATGGAATTATATAATAAGGATATATGGAATTATATATTGGTCTCTTTTTCTGGTTTTTCTGTGCATCCATCTGTCTCAGTTTGTATTTTCGATATATAATAAGGCATACAAAATAAAAGGTACATAGAAAATGAATAATTGTATCTTCGCAATCTCAGTGAAAAGCCGTGTAAGGGGCTGTTTCACCATCCATTGATTAGCGTTAACCGACGGTTAAATGTGATGCCGTCTCCGTCTATTCGAACAAAACAAATAGAGACGGCATCACACCTAACCGCCATCGGAACACCTCGGGTAAAATGGCTCGTTTTATGCTCTCGTTGTACAATCTACTATTTTAACACCATAAGGCTTAGTCTACCAAATTTTGGAAAAAAAATCCGCAAAAGATAAATAAACTTGCACAAGGGATGGCCGCACAACTTTCACGGGCTCAGTGGTCAGCTTGTAATGTGAATATGACACTTGTTCACCTTTGACTCAAGTTTTTTTTTGTGCAGGTGAAAACCTGTACTGGACGGACGACGCGCTGGGTCAGATAGCGGTGGCGCGGCTGTCTGCGCCGGAGCAGCGCCGGGTGTTGATCCGCGAGGCGCAGTACCACCCGCGCAGTATCGCGCTTGACCCGCAGAATGGGTACATATCCTGCTAATATAGTGAAATTAATTCGTTTGTTTTGCTTTTTAACCGACGTAAAAAACGGAGGAGGTTCTCAAGTCGACGCGTATATATTTTTTTATGTATGACCACGCATAACTTTTTACAGAGTAGTCCGATTTCGTTGATTCTTTTTTTATTGGATAGGGTATACCTTGAAGTTGGTATTATATACATTTGGAAAAAAAACACCCCAAGTTCTAGTCTTAGTTTTAGGTGGTACATTTTTGGAGCCAAAATAAACTTTTCTTTCTTTCTTTCTTCCAAGGGTGTGAAAAAAGTATAAAATATAAACTTTTTAACAAAAAATTTAACCACCGAAAAAACTGAAAAGCAAAAAATAATACCTTTTTGTTAGATCTTAAATACCGACTTCAAACTGGTACCTAGATTAAGGTCTAACAAAAAAGGTATTATTTTTGCTTTTCAGTTTTTTCGGCGGTTCAATTTTGATATGATAACAAGTGGTTATTGTAGATAGTGCTAATCTACACGACACATTTAACCAAATGCATTGCCAATTATTAAACTAAAATGAGTAAATGTTATTAAATTTACTTTTAAAATTAATGTTGAATGGAATTTTTATGGGGCATATTGTTTTAAATATTTGTTAATGGAATAAAATGATTTATTTTTAAGCGAACTCCGGGGCAAATTAGCTATACTCTTACATAAACCAGCTTTCACCCGCGGCTTCGCTCACGTAAACGATTACAAATATTTTGATTGGCTCAGGCGTTACTTTGTTACAAACCACTAAACTTCCTCGGCTTGTTTAACCCCTTATCGTCACAAGTCAAGTTCAGTAGATAAACTAGTAAAAGAAAACCTTTTGATGTACAGTGTGATGTACTGGTCTGTGTGGACGACATCGTCATCCCCCACTGGCAGCATAGAGACGGCGCAGATGGACGGTTCCGCGCGGCGCACGCTAGTCACCGGCCTCCACTGGCCCAACGGGCTCGTGCTGCAGACTGACGCGCGGCTGCTCTACTGGTGAGTAACACATTTAACTCTCTCTTTACAGCAGAAAACTGAACAATTCGGCATTTTTAGCACTGCAGCGTTCACCCGTGCGACACGATTCGGTCTAGTTTGAAATCCGAGCGCGCCTTGTTTTATGAAATTCATATTGGGAGAGTGCGAAGTACTAGGTGGGGCTGATGAAATCTATCACAGCGCTCATGGTGTCCAAAAGTAGAAATAGTTCTGGCTCTGTCATCTGTCATACTCATATGAATCTGTCATTAACAAAGCAATTTATATAGACTTTAACTACCTAATTTTAGTAATAGATGTTTGTGTTATGATGCGAGCTTGAGTTATTGAACACTGTCCCTGTTTTGTTCTTAATTCCTCTACATCTCGGACATGTCCAGCACCAATTTTCCTTATGCAACGGTTTGTGGTTGAAATTTTTATATTGAGTGATACTCACAAAACCAGTCTTCAAAATGATATTAATTTTGATCTGAAAATGATATTTAATTTATTACCAGCGATATAAGAACAATTATATAATTTTACTATTATTCAAAGAAACCAATAAGATAGCTTTAGCTTTTCGTTTTACAATAAAAGTACAACTAAACGTAAAGTAAACATACCCTGACATTCCGCACACTACCGCACATCCCTTTGGTAGCGTTGGTTCGTATCCTACCGACTGCGCCATGTTATGGTACTGAAACCAAGAAGCGTCCATCATACTCGGTGTTCTTGCTATGTCTGATTTATTCACTTCCTTCTGTGTATAAAATGGTGTTAAAAAATCCTGTACTATAATGTAACCTAAGGCCTCAATGTGGCCTCTGATTATTGATTACTGATGCGATGCAAGTGGAAAAATACAATTCTAAAATAATAATAAAATTAACAATAAGTTTAACACACCTATTCGATACTGTATTGCAGCTCATAAACGATTCTGATTTCGATACTCACATGCAAAAGGGTTTTGCTCAAACTGAAACGGCGACGTTACTCACAGTTTGCGCTCGCTCACTCTATAAAGCTTTGGTGTCCTAGGATCAGCGGTACCTTCATATAGCGGTGTTCAGAAAAGGCACATGAAAAGGTGTGGTATTAATCCCTCTAGCTGGGAAGAGCAGGCTAGGCGCCGCTCTGAATGGAGGCGCGTTGTGAGGGATAAAGTGACTGAATTCGAGTTGCAGAGGCGGTCTGATCTGGACATGAAACGTGACGCCCTCAAGGCTAAGCCACCCACAGCCATCTTTTACCACTACGTTGACGGTGTCCTTACGTGCTGCCACTGTTTGCGCACGTTTTCTAACAAAATTGGCTATTGCAGTCATTTAAGGGCGCATGAACGGGCGAACAACCTTAGCCCTCTCGTCCAATAGTTTTAGTAGTCGCTGTAGCCGAAATCGGCCAGGAGAGATATATATATACATATAGCGGCCGTAATTGATACCGCTCCTCCTCGGGTGTGTAATAATCGGTATAACAACATTTGATATAATTTCAAGGGATTGGAGCTTCACAGAATCCTAACCTAACCAATCGAATTAATAACAATAGAAATAAGTTTGGTTTTTAAGATAAATGAGGGCTATCGCGTATGAATTCGCCACTAGAGGCGCTAGTGTAGCGTGAGGTCTCCGAAATGTCAAATCTCATAGTTTTTAGGTGAGCTACGCGGGTTTATTTATAATTAGAATAAGTTTGTGAATATTTTGCAATATCTGAAATTAATTATAGCAAATATGCGTTCCGGGGCAATGAATGTCTGTGTTTTGAGTCAGTTTTGTCTTTCAGAAACCTTTGTCCTCCCTTTTTTCCGAACAAAACGGGGACTATGCAACACTGTGGCATGCTCGATATTTTTATGGTACGGTTTTAAGGTGTATTAAATATGATTTTAATCTAAACTTTGTTTTCACGCCTGTAATAACAGACTTTGAAAGCCATACTTAAAAACCTCACGCAACAGTGCGCCATCTAGTGAGACAAAAAAACGATAGCCCTCATTGCATTATATCAAATGAAAATTATATCAACTATTACATTATATCAATTGTTGTTATATCCTTCGAGCGGCACCCCTCCTCCTCCTCCTAGAGAGCGGTAATTGACACCGCTCTCTAGGAAACCGCCCCATTTTGTTTACATAAACAACGTTCTAGTGACGTCATTCACCGCTTATTACGGTCGCTATAACCTCCTAACTCGTCGCGTACTTTATAAAGGACTAATTAACACTAAGAATCACGGCCGAATGTACTTTATAAAGTACAAATTGTTCATTGAATAAAGAATTCTATGAATTTTGAAATAAAATCCAAAATAACAAAGCAGGTCAACCACGTCTAGGTCTTAAACGCTAAGTTTGTTAAAAAATGGTAGGACTCAGGGGGATAATGACGGCACCGCTTTTCCTAGGAAACCAAAGCTTTAAGCTATGACGTAACGTTTTATTTATTTGGTAGGTGCGACACGTTCATGAACAAGATCGAGAGTTTGGATCTGAACACAAACAAGCGTACAACGATACTGGCCGCGCCGCACGTCAACATACAGAAGCCTTACGGACTGGCCCTGATAGACGGTGAGCTAACTCATAGCATAGCTTCTTACTATACAGGGTGGAAAAACTGGGTCTATATCGACTGGTAGAAAATTGTTAGTCATAATGTATTGTTTGTCATAATGTAATGTTTGACATAACTCTTTTTTTCTCTGAAACTTTTTATTTTCAGAATTGTTATAAAACAAACCTAACCTAACCTATAGAGTTCTACAGGATGACCATATAAAAAATTATGAAAAAAGTACGGTTTCAGCGGGAAAAAAAATTATGACTAACAATAATTATGACAAACATTACATTATGACTTATAAGATTATGGCAGTCGAAAGGATCCCGGAAAAACTTTATTGGCCCTGGAGGGAAACCATCATTGTAATGGAGAGCCTCGGATTTTGTATTTGACCAGAGCCCAGGATAATATTAGGGGAGAATCCTTGTACCAGTTAATTACTTCCAAGTGATCCCTCATATAGTGGTGTGTTTAGGGCAGTCGGTCAGATTAATAAAAAAAAACCCTCTCATTCTGAGAGAAGGCCTATGCATTTGTATGGTATAAAAAACTATTTCTTCGCCATTTCCTATTGTATGATCGAAACCGATGCATGTTATCACAATGTTGGTTTTGTTACACGTTGCATTGCGTGTTGCAGGCGACGTCGTGTGGAGCGAGCACGGCACGGGCGCCATCCGGCGCGTGAGCGTGGACGGGCGCGTGACGACACTGCGCAAGGCACCGCCGCCGCTTTACGACATACGGCTGATCGCCGTCGACCAGCGGCTGGGTGAGTCACGCGGGACGTTGCGTGTTGCAGGCGACGTGTGGAGCTTGATCTTTTTAGGATCTTGGGTTAGCTCTAGCCAGCCTTTGATCCCGAGAGCCAAAAGATTTCTCTGGACCTCTTCCTTCCAGCGGTACCTGGGACGACCAATACCGGTCTATGTCCATTCGGTCGCGTCATCCCAGGTACGTTCCATTCACAGCTTACTACGTGTCGAAGCCATCGGAGACTGCACATTTTGGTCTCTCCAACAACATTGGTTTCATACACCGAGTCTTCAATTTCCCATTTTTGTTTATTCACTATTTTTATTATGTAATGTTCTAAGTTTAAACAGAGACATCACAAATATTCATCACATACTCGTAAATTCACGGAAGCTTAACTGCCTTAGGTCGCAACGCGTGCTCGGAGAAAAATGGTGGCTGCGCGGAGCTATGCCTGGCGACGGCGAATGGGCGCACGTGCGCGTGCGCGGACGGGCGCGCGCCGCCGCCCGGCCGGCCGCTCGCGTGCGCGCGCGCCTCCGCGCCGCCGCCACCCTGCGGTACCGGCCGCTTCCACTGCGGACGAGGGTAAGGGTCTATCCACATCAGGCAATAAGAGCGAAAAAGACGTCGATAGGCACGGCCGACGCGATACGACGTTTACCGACGGGGAGACGACTTTTTCGCTCTTATTGCGTGCATACAGTTGTGGTCATATAATTAAGAACGATTTTTTATAACTACCTTTTACTGGCAATGGCTATAGTTCGGGTTGCGTGCTGGGATGGAAGAGATGCACAAAGTAGGTAGCTAATATTCTTTAATAACACACATGTATGTTATAAGAAAAGTTCAGAAGGCGGGCTAACCAGGCGGGAGTCGGGGCGCGTTGGTAGGCGCGTGGCAAGTAAGGTGGTTGTGTACCGACTGGCGTCCGTTGGCCGCGGGCCCCGCGTGGTTAGCTAAAATGCTGATCACACAATATGTGGCAGGGGTGTCGCCACATCACTCCCCCCCCTTTTTTGAGAAAAATAAAATGTATACATAAAAAAAAACTTAGCCAAAAATAAAAACAATTGACAACTTGTGACCTCTTTTCATGACTGACTGTACTCTTATATTGTTACGGTAATGCTGATTCAAATAAATCGACGCTGCGCTCATGTTTACGACGTTTGTAATATGATCGCTCTGTGCCCGCGCTGACGCTGCTCCACTGCTATGCAACGTGACTGGGCTGGAATGCGGCGCTTGTAGGTCCCGCTTGATCATGCTCTGACGAGAAAGTCTTCATGCCATACGCCTTTGCGGCTGTAATGACTTCATGAGCGACCTCTGCGTGTAATGGCATGACTCCCTGCGACGACACTCGACGGTGCAATGAAGATCCTCTAACCACACGCTTTGGCGGCTGTGATGGCTTCAAGATGGATTTCAAATGACACGATGTCCGGCGGCAATATATAACATCCTTTAACCACACGCTTTGGCGGTTGTGATGGCTTCTAGGAATGAGACGACGTTCGGCGAAAAAATTTGCTGATGTAACGATATGTGTTTGTGTAAGATTGGTCCGGAACGGTGCTATCTTGCTTTTGCCGCTATCAGATAGCAGTTCGGTGGTCTGACTGCTCGACTGTTGAGGCTTTTACTTCTGAGGTCACTTTGTCGTTTCACTGAATTTAACCGCCTGGTTAGCTCACAAACGAATCTAGTTAGCACGTGTTCGAAAACGGGGTCACCACTTTAACTACCTTTTGCTGGCAATGGCTATAGTTCGGGTTGCGTGCTGGGATGGAAGAGATGAACAAAGTAGGTAGCTAATATTCTTTAATAACACACATGTATGTTATAAGAAAAGTTCAGAAGGCGGGCTAACCAGGCGGGAGTCGGGGCGCGTTGGTAGGCGCGTGGCAAGTAAGGTGGTTGTGTACCGACTGGCGTCCGTTGGCCGCGGGCCCCGCGTGGTTAGCTAAAATGCTGATCACACAATATGTGGCAGGGGTGTCGCCAC